>NC_091455.1:33275409-33575409 GCF_027789765.1 Dendropsophus ebraccatus | reverse complement strand
AAACGATTATCGGCCGTATTGGCCGATAATTATCCAAATAGGCCGATAATAGCTTTGTGTAATAGGGCCTTTAGCCATTGTTATTTGTTTCTGTATTACAGCAATGTTTTTCCTTGATCATCTTGTTTTTGCCTTTTTTTTTTGCTATTGTTTTGTCACTACTGTTTATTTATAAATAAATAATTTTTTTAAAAGGCGGATGTATGCAACCCTATAGGCATGCTGCTGGTGCACATTTGATGGTTATACTTTTCAAATATACATATTAAACATAGGTCTCATACATAACCTTACCTAGAAGTATAGTAAGAGAGAATGAAGTTTCCATAGGTGTTATTTCTCTATAGGTGATGACTATGACTATGAAAATAAATGACTAAATGGTATCATGATGTCAGCTTTCAAATGGCAATGACATATTGAGGTCTTGAGCAAATATTTGTCAATTTAAATATGCATAGATGAAAAATGTTGTGAGGCGAATGTTTGCAATGAAATCTAAACCTTGGATGTTAATCATTTGAAATTAGTTGATGTACTAAATAATTGAATTTACAGTAGAAACTATTTCATTGCACATGTTCCCCTGGCCCGGTGCCAGCAGAATGTCATAGCGGCTGCCAAGAGCAGATTATGCAAAGTGCGAACAGAACTGCAACCCTTTCAGGAGTCAGGAGGACATTTCTAGGCAACACAGAAAAGCTTCTCCGTGCCAGAACTCTAAAAAAAAGAAAAAAAAAAAAAAATCTCATATGGGATGCATATGATTGTTGAAAGGTGTTGAGGTTAAGGTCTTTATAAAATGTGAACATTATAGGCTATGAACCCCCTCTACAATAGGAGTACAATGTGCTACATTATCACTCTCTTGCAATGCTAATCCCAAAAATGTATTAATGAACTAAAAAACAATTGTTTCACATAAGGATTCCTACTATTTTTAATTATATTTTCAAAGCCTTAAAGGGGAACTATGAGCAGGGTATAGATAAATCTGACCTGCTGATAGCACCCTAGTGCGCACAGGGTGCTGAGAGTGAAGGTATCTTTCTTACCTTCATTCTCTGCACCATTCCCGTGCAGTTTGTAGGGTAATCCAGTGTTTGGTAAGGCCGGTTGGAGCACCGGGGTGGGGCTACCGCCCCCAACCCAGACCATCAATCTGGCCCAACCTGACCTGCCCTACTGATGATCTTTAGGAAATGCAGACAGGGGCGGATCAGCGCTCTGGGGGTAATAGCTCCAAGCCAATCACAGGTAACGGTGGTGCTGTCCCGGAATAATTAGCCTGTGATTGGCTCAGCGGCCCTTCACCGTAGAAGACAGGACAGGTGAAGACGGATCGCTGTAAGGGAGCGCTGTAAGTATAAGGAGCAATCTTTAGAGACCACAGTAAAACAGCTAGAAACTTGTTAAAGTTCAGAGAACCTGTTGAGCCGAACATTTGAAAGGTTCGCACATCTCTAATCAGTGGTTTTATTAGCATCTTACTTCAAATACACTGGACGCCCCACCTATCGTGCTATTTTTTAATACCCATGCCTTCATATGTGGGAGCAAGAGCAAAGTCATAGGCCCCCTTAAGCACTAGCCATTGTATGCAACTACTCCCTCCATGCCCCCTATAGCTACATGTCTGCTTATACCAAAGGATGAAAAAGGATAATCACTTTTTGAAGAAAGACCAAGAAGATGAAAGGAAACATTTACTTAAAGGGCAATTAAAAGTTATTTTTACCCCGCACCATAGTTTACTTATGTAACATTTATATTTCCCATCTTCCGCGTCACCTTACTGCTGGAATACATTACTTCAAATGATTAAGTTCAGGAAATACAGTAGACTTGGACATTTCACATGACTTGAAGCATAAGCAAACAAAATATATGACCACAAATATCTTTTCTGCTGGCTCTCATGGTAATCCTTAAAATTTACAAAAAAAAGATTTTCATAATGTTGGAAGTCAATCCCAAAAACTCCATTAGCTGTTAAAGCGAAGCATACCCCTCCATCCTACAATGAGGGCCTATGACCAGAAGCTATGAGAGAATGTTCTTTTAATTAACTACATCTATCTTTATTCGCTGTTTTGACAGAAATTGTAACATAAACACACTTAAGAAATACAAAGGATAAAATCAAAGCATGGATGTCTAGGTTATGCTGAACAGACGTACAGTGAGAAATGTGGGATTCCGCTGCTTTAAAAAAAAACTTGAAGTCAAATAATGATGTCACTAATTTCTTATTCTCAAGCATAGCACAGCCATGACATAGTCTAACTTTAAGTGTCTAATTTCCTATTATACCGTAAAAAATAAAAGGTTTGCTTGTCCCATTATCTTTTCCATATAAAGGCTCCATATAAATTCACCTATTTGAACAACATTGTAAATCTTTCCCTCACACTCCTCATACCCCATTTGTATTTGGGCCTAATCCCATTTCTCATTTTATTCTCAACTCCTATATATCACTAAATGAAAATCTGACATGGGTTCAACTCTAACCAAATCCCAATGGTCTAACATTTTAATCTGTTGCTATAAGGTAATTATTAACACCCTCAAGATTGAAACTAACCAAAAAGTCTTATGCAGGTAGCACCTTACACCTGCTCACATTGTTCATGCTGTCCCGGACTATTCTAATTGTCCTACTTTAGGAGACATGCTCCACATCTGGTGGGGTAGATGTGCCCGAAGGGTATGAAACTATAACATCCCAAAATGGGAAGCCCTTCAAAATAAATGATTCCCAAGCATTCCAAAATGATCTAACCACCTAGGTAGGCATGAAGACTTCAACTACTGGCATCCAAACCCATCCTGGTGGGCCACCGCAGACTCCCCCTCTTTGTTTTGTATCTCCTCGTATTTCTCCCCCTTTTCTCTATCTTTCTCTTTTCCTTGACATTGACATTTTCTAGTACATGAAGGCATAAGGATAAAGTAATAAATAAAATAATATCATTAGAATAACTTGGTCATCATGTACATTAACGTAAAATAGAATCTCCCCCACCCACCCTTGCACACAACAACTCCCTCATTATAAATTAATCGAGAAGTCATTGCGTTACCAAGAAGCCCACAAGATTCACCTCCAAATGAACTTGATGGACATGTGTCTTTTTTCAACCGTATTAACTATGTAACTATGTAACTATGCCATTGTGTGGATTTTTTTGCGGTCTAGAAAAGTAAAAGTAATCCATTTCTTAAAGAAGGGGTTTGCCCTCTTTTCCCAAGAGGGTTCAGCCTCTAGCTCAGTGTTTCTCAACTCCAGTCCTTAAGACCCACCAACAGGTCATGTTTTGCGGATATCCCATACAATGAACAGTGTGGCAGGACTGGAGTTGAGAAACACTGCTCTAGCTGATCCATTGTTATATAGTGTTTAACTTGACATATCACATGATCCATTAAGGGCATATCTGAGGACAGCCATCTAGAGAAGAGACAATGTTTCACTACTAATATAAACATTTGGACCAATAAAGTAAGTACCGTATTTTCCTGCCTATAAGATTACTTTTTTTCCCCCAGAAAAAACTTGTCAGAAGTCAGGGGTCGTCTTATATACGCCAGGTATAGATGCCCCATACGGTGGGGGAGCTGAGAGTAGGCCCGCATACCCACCATATGGAGCGAGCATTTAAAAAAAAAAATGAACTCACCTGGGCTCGTTCCCAGCCTCTGCGCATCTTCTTCTCCGCTCCCGGCGCAGCCAGTGTGACGTACACTGACTGCGTCGGGGAAGCTCGAAGCTCTCCCGAGCAGCTGAACGTCTAATCGGAGATGCTCAGCTGCTCGGGAGAGCTTCAGAAGAATGACAGAGGCTTCGGGTACTTCCAGAGCCTCCCGAAGCCTCTGTCATTCTTCCGAAGCTCTCCTGAGCAGCCGAGCATCTCTGATTAGGCGCTCGGCTGCTCAGGAGAGCTTTGGGCATCCCAGGCACAGTCAGTGTACGTCACACTGGCTGTGCCGGGAACGGGAGCGGAGAAGAAGACGCGCGGAGGCAGGGGTTAACATTTTCCGGCGTATAAGGCGAACCACTGACAATCTCTTGAAAAGTCAGAGGTCATCTTATACGGCCAGTCACCTTACACGCCGGAAAATATGGTATGTGTAATATCATAAGATTGGCATCAACCAGGATAGCCAACTGCAGTTTCCTGGCAAGCATATACAGTATGTTAATTCCCACCAATATGAGGAAACTCAGAAACAGCCCATGATATAAATCAGTCTTAGGTTCCCCGCACTTGTTGCCAGGATTTTATAGCATCAAGCTACCCTTGATGCTATGCTATGTATTAAACCATTTAAAGACTAAGGCCTGACCAGCTGCAATTCCAAAGAAAAATTTGAAAAGCCACTAGACCTCCTCATCCAGTCAATCCTATGTCTCAAAGGCAGGCTAGGTTATATAGCTGTAGGGACGTTGTGTCTGCCCTTGTCCTTTGGATGGATCAATTTTTTGGAAATTCTTGGTTTCTTTAATGACCCTATGAACCAGCTAAAGGCAGAAGCCAATGCATTCACATTTGTGTGTTTAACGAGAAGTAGGATTGTCTGGATTGGCTACAGCAACTTCACAAATCCCATCATTTTAATAATGAGACTCTAGCTAGTAAGGAAAGGGGATGGATTAGACCATTTTTGCAAGTCTGATTGTATTTTGCTAAAAATGGGAGGGAAATTCAAAGAGTATATGGTTCTTTTCCTTAAATAGATGATCAAAGAGTTTGCCCATTTAACCAGAATACGTACAGGCCTACCCTGATTCCCCCATTTTTATTGTAGGAAATGTCTAATAATTCACTTTTATTAATGTTGACTTTGAAGCCAGAGTTTTGACCAAAATGCTGTAGATAATTAAACACTGATTCAATGTCCTTAGTGTAACCTTAAAGAAATATGAGCAGATTGTCCAAGAATAATGCAATTCGCACCTCCCCACTCAACACCATAACCCCTTCCACATCATAATCAGACTGGAGTCTTTAAGATAAATGCTCCATAGCCAAACTAAACAGCAATAGGGATAATGGGCAACCCTGGCATGTCCCCTTAGAAAGGATAAAGGAGACAGGAAGCCCATTGCCCATCACCTCCAGCATCCATCCCCAGCTCACGCTGTCAAACGCTTTGATAATATCTTTATGTCAAGATTCCACAAAGATATCAGGTGGTATGAACCTGAGAGTGTGGGGTCTTTCCCTGGTTTTAATTGATACTATGTTTTCGGGATGTTTATGAATAATACCATTTGTCACTCTCGGCTACTTCTATAGCTAGGAGCTTATAGTTTATCATCTCAGAAGCAGCTGGTGGATCGAGCTGGGGAACTTTTTCTGGAGTCGGGTGCTAGAGATTCCTCCGCAATAAAGGCACCATGGGTCAGCTCCTTTTTTTGCTTTCCCTGGGATTTCCCTCCAGTCTCCAGGCCCTTGTTTTGAACAAAACGGTCCATATAGGTTGTTCGGCAGTGTTTTGTAGCATTGTGCCAGTCATGGGTACCACAGAGCTCAAGCCCTGCATGTCTTCACTGCTGGGCACCAGATCCGAAAGTCTCAAGTAATTGCTTTTTATGAAGATTCCCAAGACCCCATTCAGAAAGTTGCCATACAGATTGTTTACACTTCAATTTGCAATTTTGTTGCAAATGTGGGATTAGATGTATCTGCTGTATCATGTGCCTTATAAGAGACAGGCCAATGGGACTCTACTGAGAACTTAAAGAAAGCAAATAAACCATCCCAGAAGTCAAAAAGTTTTTTTTTCTTCATTACCCTGTCAGCACTGGCATAATGATCCCAGTGCCGCAATCTATTTAAATAACAAACAAACATTGTATCCCGTGCATTGTTGTTGTCCCCCCCCCCCCCCCCAGGCTGCCTCCAGTGCGTAAAGTGGGCCAATGCACAAAAAGAAACTGGCGCCAAGTGCAGAAATCACACCAGTGCCACCAGGGTAATAAAATTAATTTTTTTAAATTCCGAGATGATACATTGCTTTAAAGGGGTATTCCCACTTGAGGCATTATTCAAACACTGAGCCCTTCTTCTAAATCTTGTTCCTGTTTTGTGCATATAAATTATGTGTAGGTGCTCCATTTGAAAGAATGGATGGAGAAGGATGGAGGCAAAAGGAGGTGTTACAGCCCTCAGTAGATCAGAGGCTTGTTAAAGTCTCTTTGACACTTTGCACCTGAGATTGAAAGCATATTTCTATGTTTTGAAAGCGCAGATGGATATATAGGTACCATGGGGGGGATTTATCAAAGGCTGTAAAATTTAGACTGTTGCAAACTGCCCACAGCAACCAATCACAGCTCAGCTTCCAGCTCTGGTGAAAGGAAGAGGAGCTGTGATTGGTTGCTGTGGCCAGTTTGCACCAGTCTAAATTTTTCACCCTTTGATAAATCTCCCCCCATGTGTCTTCTTGTCCTAACAGCTATCTAATAGTGTCAGCAGTTTTGAGTGTGAATTACAGCTGACAAATTTTACACTTTTAAATTTTTAACTTGTTTAAAATTCAAATATTAGTAGCATCCTACTGGTTTCCTATGGAGCGATATAAAATTATATAATAACTGAATTTTTTCTTTTACTCTAGTTTTATTTTAACCTCACTTTATACATACATTTAGCAGGAGGAACTCTGTAATCCTTGTGTAAACCTCAAAACAGGTAAAATCAACTAATACAAAATGAATTGAAAACTTTTTTTGAAACTCCCTAAATTAAAAAACAAAAAGTGACATTTTTTGTCAACTTTCTGAGTAACCATATTATAGAATCACATTTGCACATAGTTCTTTTATAAATCAAAACATATTAAAAATTCCCCTAATAAATATATTTCTTTTATTTTCACTTAATATATGAGAACTGTTGCCTAAGAAAAGGTAATGCAGTTAGTCAGTAACTATAGTGGGTTTACTAGCTATTGTGGACCAACATAGTCAGGCCAGTATGTAAAAGCATCGTCATTGACTCATGGAGTTCTCCTGTCTCCTTTTCCCCAGTGCTTGGCAGAGAGACACAGGGTTAGGCCTTATTCACACGTCCCATAAAATTGTCTGTGGTTGCAGATCCGCAACCACGCACAACTTTAGGGCCCATTAAGTCCTATGTGTGCATTCACACCATCCGTGCCATGATCCTTGCCACTGGCTCCCATCTCAAAATCATGCTCCGTGAAAAACACTGGACATGTGAATGAGGCCTAAGGCTCTGTTTACATCTACATTGGTTAGTATTCTCTTTATGATTTCTGGTATTTTTGGGAGCTAGAACAGCACAGCATGATACTGTAACTCCAATGAAAGCCTGAGCAAACTGATGAAAGTCAATGGGGTCCATTGGTGATCATTTATCTTCTCCAGGACATTTGGGAACATTCTGCAATGTGCAAATAAACAATTGTGATCAGTGCTGAGACCCCCACCTATTGCAGTGATCATTATTACTATTATTATTATTATTGATTTGGTTCCAGATTATTTACTTGGTTCCAGATTATTTACAAGGAAAAAGAGTTAACTAACAAAACATTACAAAGTCAATTGTATCGTCATTGACTCATGGAGTTCTCCTGTCTCCTTTTCCCCAGTGCTTGGCAGAGAGACACAGGGTTAGGCCTTATTCACACGTCCCATAAAATTGTCTGTGGTTGCAGATCCGCAACCACGCACAACTTTAGGGCCCATTAAGTCCTATGTGTGCATTCACACCATCCGTGCCATGATCCTTGCCACAAAAAAATAGGACAGGGCATAGTGCGGATGGCGGCACAGATGCCTCCCCCCCGCTCCTGTCACCGGCTCCTTTCTCCCCCGCTCCTGTCACCGGCTCCTTTCTCCCCCGCTCATGTCACCAGCTCCCATCTCCACCTCTCCTGTCACCGGCTCCAATCTCCCCCGCTCCTGTCACCATTTCCCATCTCTCCCACTTCTGTCACCAACTCCCATTTCCCCCGCTCCTGTCACCGGCTCCCATCTCCCCCGCTCCTGTCACCGGCTCCCATCTCCCCCGCTCCTGTCACTGGCTTCCATCTCTCCCGCTCCTGTCACCAGCTCCCATTTCCCCTGCTCCTGTCACTGGCTCCCATCTCTCCCGCTCCTGTCACCGGCTCCCATTTCCCCTGCTCCTGTCACTGGCTCCCATCTCTCACCGCTCCTGTCACCGGCTCCCATCTCCCCCGCTCCTGTCACTGGCTCCCATCTCTCCCGCTCCTGTCACCAGCTCCCATTTTCCCTGCTCCTGTCACTGGCTCCCATCTCTCACCGCTCCTGTCACCGGCTCCCATTTCCCCCCGCTCCTGTCACCAGCTCCCATCTCCCCCGCTCCTGTCACCGGCTCTCATCTCCCCTGCTCCTGTCACCGGCTCCCATCTCTTCTGCTCCTGTCACCGGCTTCCATCTCTCCCGCTCCTGTCACTGGCTCCCATCTCTCCCGCTCCTGTCACCGGCTCCCATCTCTTCCGCTCCTGTCACCGGCTCCCATCTCTTCCGCTCCTGTCACCGGCTCCCATCTCTTCCGCTCCTGTCACCAGCTCCCATCTCTTCCGCTCCTGTCACCGGCTCCCATCTCCCCCGCTTCTGTCACTGGCTCCCATCTCAAAATCATGCTCCGTGAAAAACACTGGACATGTGAATGAGGCCTAAGGCTCTGTTTACATCTACATTGGTTAGTATTCTCTTTATGATTTCTGGTATTTTTGGGAGCTAGAACAGCACAGCATGATACTGTAACTCCAATGAAAGCCTGAGCAAACTGATGAAAGTCAATGGGG
This sequence comes from Dendropsophus ebraccatus, assembly GCF_027789765.1. Classification (NCBI taxonomy): domain Eukaryota; kingdom Metazoa; phylum Chordata; class Amphibia; order Anura; family Hylidae; genus Dendropsophus; species Dendropsophus ebraccatus. The sequence continues at coordinate 33,566,601 of NC_091455.1, read as the reverse complement.
TCCATTGGTGATCATTTATCTTCTCCAGGACATTTGGGAACATTCTGCAATGTGCAAATAAACAATTGTGATCAGTGCTGAGACCCCCACCTATTGCAGTGATCATTATTACTATTATTATTATTATTGATTTGGTTCCAGATTATTTACTTGGTTCCAGATTATTTACAAGGAAAAAGAGTTAACTAACAAAACATTACAAAGTCAAAACACATTACATGAATAAGGTAAATGGCAGACTGGTACATAGGGATAGAGGACCTTGCCCGCAAGGGTTTACAATCTACAGGGTATGGGGAAGTAGACAGTAAGTGCGGGGCCAGCTAGTGTTTAGCAGAAGTATTGTAGGTTGTAGCCTAGTTTAAAGAGATGGTTACATCAGGTTACTTTTGAAGGTCTTGATGGTGGGTGAGAGCCGGATGTGTCAGGATAGCAAGTTATAGAGTACAGGGGAGTTGTGGGCAAAATCTTGGTTGGTTTCATAAGGTACCAACAAGGGGCAGCACAAAAGGAGGTAATTGGAGGATCGGAGTTTGCTTGAGGGATGGTAGCAAGATTTCAGGTCAGAGATTTATGGAGGGGACAGGTTGTTGATGGTCTTGTATGTCATGGTCAAAAATTTGAAATGAATTTGTTGGGCAATGGGAAACCAGCAAAGGTAGAGGGGACAGGCAGAGGCAAAGTGAGAGGAGAGGGGGATTATTCGGACAGCAACGATAAGGACATACTGGAGGAGAACAAGGGTGCTAGATGAAAGGCCAGAGAGGAAGATGTTTCAGTAATCCAAGCGGGAGATAGCGAGAGTATTTACAAGCAGTTTTGTTGAGTAAGAGTTGAGAAAAGAGCAGATTTCGGAAATGTTTTTGAGGTGAAAGCGTCAGGTGGTGGTCAGGGTCTGAATCAGGGAGGAATCCAAGGTGACCACAAGGCAGCGGACAAAGTGCAGTCATTGATTGTGATTGGCAGATTAGATGGAGGGTGGAACGAGATGGGAGAAAGATAATTAGTTCTATTTTGTTCATGTTGACTTTAAGAAAGCGGGAGGAGAAGGACAATGTAGCTCCATGATAGGTCTATGGAGCAACCGGATGAAGATGATTTACAGCATAGACGTGAAGTGAGCTACTGTGCACTGCTGAAAAGTGTTTTTTTAATGACAAGCATGTTGTAGTATTTTCAGTAGTTTTCATAAGTGAAAACTTGTTATTTATTCTCCCCAATGACTATGATAGGACTGTCCGAGCAGCCAACGCTTTTGAGAAGCTAACCTACTGAAAGAGAATTTGACTTGACTTAAGTGAAGCCCTATTTGAGTGACCTCATTTACTCATGTTCTTCATTTCACTGTGTGATTAGATATTATCAGTGATTGTTAGTAAACACTAATGGACTGGTCTTTCCCAGCGAATGCTTTGTGTGCTAATCCTGGCTACTGGCAACAGCAAGAGCTTTGAAAAGATGAACATTCTACTTCCTAAGCCTGAGCAGATGTGATTGTGATAAGTAGTTCTGGAATTCCTGTCTGGGTGTTCTGGGTGACCTGGGTGGCGGCAAAAGTCAGTGGAAATCACTCAACACTTAACTCTGTAGTGCTTTTGTCTTCATGCTCTTATTCTTTGCTGCTTCAGACACATGACTGACTAGCTATGAACTTTTTACCTTCTATTTTAAGTTTATTCACAAGGAAAAAAAAAAGAGCAAATGGATCCTGGGCAATTCAAGTGCCAAACAGATCGATTTTCCAAACAATTATATGATCACATTCCACAACGCTTAGAAGGTCCATCTGTACGTCCACAGGTTCACGGGCCTATAAAGGAAAGGGGACGACTGATAAAACAATTTCAGTCATTATCATAGACGTGTGATATTACATCAGTGGAAAAGTCAATGCAGTCAATTGTTCTAATTTTCGAAGGAAAGAAAATCCACTTGAGTTTCAAATTTTTGAACCTGAATTTCCACATTTTTGCATATTAACGGCATTTACTGTGGGGACTTTCTTGCCATGTTGAGGCATGGAAGACGTGATTTAAACCAGATGATACAAATGCATCTCTGGATCCAATAAGGAAGCAACAAAATCACTATTGCCGAAAATGCGCTACTACTGTGCCTTTAATCATCGCCATCCAGCTTCACTGTGGTCCGTCTTTTGATATCTACTTGTGGTTTTAGAAACCTGAATGTGGCTTGTGAATTATGCAAATAACCATGTGAGATGGTGTTCAGTTACCATTCTAATATTAGAAATTAGACACTGGACTTGGAGTCCATTGGAGTCACAAACTCATATTAAAGGAGAATTCCTGTGAAACTAAACAATAAAAGGAAGGCAGAGGGGTACAGAAAGATAATAAACATATTATACTTACGAATCCTCGTGCCCCTGGGTCTCGCTGAGAGCCGCCAGCCTTCTGCAGCTTCTCCAGCTGCAATATCATGTACCTGGCTGATGGATTGCACGCTTAGCCAATCAGTGACTGGGGTGGGACACCTGAGCAGATAATCCATCAACAGGTCTGTGGCGTTGCAGCTGGAGGAGTGACATAACCAGATGCTGGATAGCGGTGCTACAGGGGCATGGAAACAGATAAAAATACTTTGTTTATTATGTTCCTGCACTCCCCTCCCTTTCTGCCATTTGTTTTTTAGTTTTACAGGATCTTTAAAAATTATCTATAAATATGAAAAATGATTACAGTGTAGCAATGAGCACAATAATCATTTTTCTAGATTTTTTTTTTCATTTTTAAATATTTGTATGAAGAGGCTGTTTTCTGCCAGGTCTTCCTTAACTATATCACCTGTAGCCTGCATGATACCCAGTGTAATGTAATTCTATGGCACTGGGTCTCACACAGGCTACGGGTGCTATGGAGGCATGAGAGGCTGAGAGTACAGACAGTGGCAACTTCATACAGGTATTTAGATGATATTGATGGTATTTAGTGTATCTTGCCTTATTGTACGACTATGTAAGCTGTTATTTAAGCTATTTTGGACGACTGTACAATCGGTGATGTTTGTATATTTGAAAAAAGTATTTCTAATAAAAAAGCTATTGAAATAAAAAAGTCACACGTAAGCTAGTTCCCTATAAAATGAACAGATTACGGCGCAAAAAATGAGCCCTCAAATAGCTCAGAAAATGACAAAAAAATAAGAATGTTTTAAGGATCGGAATAGACCAATTCTAATTCAAATTTATAAATTTTTTTAAAAGTAGTAAAATAAAATAAAAGCTGTATAAATTGGGTATCGTCGTAATTGTACTGACTTGAGAAATATATATAACATGTAAATTTTACTACACGCCGAAGAGTGTAAAGACAACTACTCCGAAATCTAAAAAATTGCTTTGTTTTTCAATTTCACTGCACAAATAATAGTTTTTTTTTGTTTTGTTTTTTTCCAGCATATTTTTGGAAAAATCAAGCATGTCATTAAAAGTCCTCATATGGGTCTGTAAGTGAAAAAATGGAAGAGGCCTTTTAAACACTAGGAGGAAAAAGCAACGAAAATTGTGTTAATCAAATATGCTTACATTCGCCCTCCTCTGACCTCTATAACCTTTTTATTATTCTGTCTACGGGGCTATGTGAGAGCTTATTTGCTCATTTCTTGTGCTGTGATCAGTAGTATTGGTACCATTTTGGTTTAGATGGGGCTTTTTTTTAATAGCTCTCATTACTTTTAGATCTTTTTTTTATTATTTTTTTATTCTGATACTGTATGTGATGTGGTCAAAAATCAGCAATTGTGACTTTCTTTATTCATGCAGTTCACAGATCATGAGATCTATTACAATATATTTTAATCATTAGGATAGTTCAGCATAAATAGTGATGCCAAATATTTTTGTTTTGTTTACATGTTTTGTTTTTTTTATTGAGAAAAAGTGAGTGATTTGAAACTTTTGGACTTTTTAAATTTTTATTTGAATATGCTATTGTCTTGCATTGATCAATTACATTGATGCTCTGCTTGTTCAACCCACCAAAACATGACAGGTACCCAGAATCATGATTGTTACAGTCCATGGTAGCCTTCAAAGCTATGCATGTGTGGTAAACCAGGGGTGCCAGTTGGTATTTTCAAGGGCAGGTATTGCAATACCGCTGTGTAGTTGTCACAGAGCCTGAGTGGAATATGCCCTCCATGAGTCCCAAATATTTCCTTGTTGATGAACAGTGTACTATAGTTACAGGTGTAGTGCAGTGCAGTGTAGTATAGTGCACCAAAGAATCACTGACAATCACTGCTTCTTGCAGGTATACTGGATAGGATTTGAAATAGTTAAAGGGGTTACCCAGCATTATAACATGGCCACTTTCTTCCCTGAGACAACACGACTCTTGTCTCCAGTTGAGATGTGGTTTGCAATTTAGCTCCATTAACTTCAATGGAATTGAGTTGAAAAACCCACACCCAAACTGGAGACAAGAGTGGTGCTGTCTCTGAAAGAAAGTGGCCATGTTTTTCTAATGCTGTATAACTCCTTTAAATCACTGCACTCTGTACTGTACTCTTGGAAATAAAGTCTCTTGTTACTGGTTAAACTAGACTTGCAAGACAGTGGGCTACCTTAAGGGGGCACTTATCCCGACACTTGGTACTAACCTTTTGAGGGCTCTAACCACCTTGAATCAGTGACGATATACTTGTTCAATTACCTGTATCCACGGCTATGAATTTCCGCCTATTGCTGGTTGAGGGCACTGAGTGACACAAATTCAGGGACACAGGCGCCACCTTTTGAGTAAAAAACCTAGCCATTAGGGTTTCCCTTTAAGTCCGAGTTTGCCGCACAGTTCAGCTTTTATTGTTTCTACCTTCTGGCTCAATGGCTCAGTTATCAGGGCACTTAAAGAAGTAGAAGATAGCCCCCCAAGTCCATGGTCCCCGTCTGCAGTAGCCTCACTGCAAGTTTACTAGCACAGCATGACTAGCACTTGAACCCTTTAGAGAAAAAAAAACACTTGGAACCCTCAGTTGGGCCAGGCCCGGGAAAGTCTCTCAGTGGGAAGGCTCTAGTCTGGCTCTTTCTCTGACTAAACCAGAACACACAGAACTTTCTACTCCCTCACTATATAAAATACTCAAGGAGCTAGCTGACTGGTGGAGGAAACATCCGGAGTCCTTTGATTCAGTTGTACTGAATAGAGAAGAGGCAACTGTGAGGCACCCTTGACAGAGATCGGTTCTCGGCCAACTCTTAGTTGGTGGCACAACATAGAAAACTACATAGAATAAGTCACATACACAGTTAACCCTTACATTAATATCTTCAGCTGAGCCTGACAATAGCATACAAAACAGTGAGACATCTAGTGGAAGGAGTGCATTAAGTCCCCTGCCAGACTCCGAAACAATGATTTATCTCCAAAGGGATATGGCATCTTGAAATCTTATATGCGTTATTATTATTATTATTATTATTATTATTATTATTATTATTATTATTATTATTATAATAATAATAATAATAATAATAATAATAATAATAATAATAAAAATAATAATAATAATTTGGGGCAATTGTCATCTGCCTCAAAGGGGTTTTTGCCTTCCTCTGGATCAACACAGTAGGGTTTCCCTAGGTTGAACCTGATGGGTCTTCTTTCAACCTTATTAACTATGTTACTATCATTTATTTATGAAGCGCCCTTAATTCCAGAGCGCTAACCTTTCTCCTTGTAGCTTGTAACATAAAAAACGGCCATTAACTAGGGGCAAAATGATGGCCGTTCAAAAAAAAAAGAAAAGTTAATTAATCGTAAAAAATAAGACATTGTGTGGTCATAGCCTATTTCTGTACCATAACAGTGATTCTGCCTGAAGCATAATATACTATACTATGCTGTATACTCCAAAATGTTCATACGAATGGCATGAATGTTATGACTCATTCATTGTGCAATGCAGATCACGTTCTGTTCAGTGTGTGTGTGTGTGTGTGTGTGTGTGTGTGTGTGTGTGTGTGCGCGTCTTTGTTCCGTATCGTATATTGAATTGTCATAGACTTCTATGGTTAAAAAATGGTAATGATATGGATCTGCTAAAACACACCCCATATTAAAAAGTAGTATGAAAAAAAGCAGAAATGTAAATACCATACTATGGACATGTGTAAATGGCCCTGTTAAAGTGTCACTGTTGTTTAATTTTTTTTGCAGGTGTCAATAATACAGACGATTTTAAGAAACTTTGTAACTGGTTTTATTAGCCGAAAAATGCATTTTTATCATGAGAAAGCAGTTTGATGCTCTCCCCCCGTCTTCATTGTTCTCTATGGAGAGGGGAGGGGTGGAGGGAGATAAGGCACCAAAACAGGACAACAAAAGTTAATTTACAGCTACATTACTGGGCTATCTGCTCTGAAGTCAGCACTGACCTTTCTGACCTCTGAATACCGGCTTTCATACAGGTCCCACTGTGTAATCATTTGTTCTCTGCTCTCCTCTGCCGACTAATCTCCCTCCTCTCCTCTCCATAGAACAGACAGGGGCATGTCTGATGCAACAAGACGAGATTTCCTGATAATGAGCAGTGGATGAGATAGAGGAGAGGGGAGGGACCTGGGCAAAGGCTTTTTGAATGCAGATAATGGCATATTTGCCTAATAAACCCAATTACAAAGTTTCTTACAATAGCCTGGACTATTGATTTCTGCAACAACAAAAATACTACAGTGACACTTTAATGGGTTTTTTTTTGTTGTGTCTTCTTATCACAATAAGACAATCTTCTTAGAACACTCACTCACTTGGATAAGATGACAATGTTGCTGGTTGTCCCTGGTGGTGGAATCTCTCGTCCATGTCGTATGATAAGCATGTGGGTGTATCATGCCAACTAAGTGATATATAAGTGTGTGGGTGTATAGTATGGCAGGCATTTTCCTACATAACACTGCACCCCCCCCCCCCCAGTGCTCCGTCAGTTACATATTTTCTATATTTTTAGACACATATATTGTATTGGAATGTTTTCATTGAAAAGCTTAACCCCTTCCAAATGTATAAAATAAAATTCTTCACAGTCAGTACTTATGTTTATGAGAGGTCAAGCAACTGTGTGCCAACCAAAATGACCACAAATACACCAGAACACCAGTAGTCTTTCTTCCTAAGCTTTGGGAAACTGGAAAATACATATGTGTGTTGTTAACGCTGGTACACGTCTAATCCAAAAAGGGAACGATGGTAGAGTCTTACAAATCATGCACCTGTGTGAGGATCGTACTTTGTGGGTGTAAACTAGAACATTTCAGTCAGTTTTCATTCTTTATCATTTGATGAATAATCTGCATTAAACATTTAAAGGAGAAGTCAGTGGATTATAAAATCCTGCAACAGGCAGGGGCAGGGGGGAAATTGAGTACAAGTAACAACTTACCTCTCCCCGTGCCCGCGGTGAGTGGTGGGACTCCCGCCAGGCTCTGGAATCTCTGGAACTGATGCTGATGGACTGGCGGCTCAGCCAGTCAATGACTGGGGCGGGACGCAACTCCAGTCACTGATTGGCTGAGTGCCCAGTCCATCAGCCGGGACAGACATTTTCCCCCCAGTCGTCATTACAACTTCCTGCAGGATTCTAGGGCGCTCACACCGCTCACCGCAGGCACGGGGAGAGGTAAGTTAGTACCTGTAATCAGTTTCCCCCCTGCTGGCTGCCGGATTTTATAATCCTCTGGACTTCTCCTTTAAAGTGATACTGTTACCCCTCTTACTCTTGCTTTATTTCATTGGTTAACAGTCTCATCTAAATGGGGCTCCATGAAAGTTAGGCCCCATCTCCTGGCTGGGGGAAAGGTCGACTGCTGTGAAGCTCCGCCCAGGTGACACTGTTATCGGATGAATTGAAGCCATTTTAGAGCATAAATAAGACACAAGCTTGTGGATGGTGTGGAGAACTGCACATAGAGTAAGGGAGCGACAGTATGACTTTAAAGGGGTACTTTGGAGAAAAGAGGAATTTTTTTTAAATCAAATGGTACCAGAAATATATGCAGATCTGTATAACAGGTATAGAGAGGGTTTGGTTCCAAAGTCTACTCCATACACCCTCAGCAGCACCATCATCTACAAAGAGGGGCTCCAGTGAAAAGAAAATGTTTTTAAATCAACTGGAGCCAGAAAGTTATACAGGTTTGTAAATTATTTCTATTTGAGAATCTTAACTGTTCCAAAAAGTAATTAAAGTGCTCTCTGCTGCCTCCCCAGTCCATGTCAGGAACTGTCCAGATCAGTAGCAAATTCCCACAGAAAACCTCTCCTGCTCTGGACAGTTCCTGATATGGACAGAGGGGGCAGCAGAGAGCACTTTGTCAGACTGGAAAGAATACACCACTTCCTGCAGGACATACACCAGCTGATAAGTACTGGAAGAGTTGAGATTTTTTAATAGAAATAATTAAAAAATTTGTATAACTTTCTGGCACCAGTTGATTTGAAACCAATTTTGTTTTTCGCCAGAGCACCCCTTAAATTGTATGTCATGGTGCTTTTGAGGGTGTATGGAATAGACTCTGGAGCCAAGCCATCTCTATACCTGTAAGACAGATCTGTATAACTTTCTGGTACCAGTTGATTTTAATTTTTTTTTTTTTTTAAGCACTCCAATTTTTTGCACATCATGGTGCTGTAGAGGAGGTATATAGTAGTCTCTGGAGCTAAGCCCTCTCTATACCTGGTGGCTGCATTTAGCAGCGGACAGCTATGGCTAATAGCTGGAATAGAGTGATCGCCATTGACAGCTATTTAACTGAGAGAAGTATTTAAAAAGTGTAGACGTATATCATTGGTAATATAGTTGGTCATATGGGCTCCCTATGATGCACCCCTTAGGAGCCGATCTGTTGTCATGGCATTACAAGGCCTTTACTAGGCCTCTGTGGTTGCCATCTCTGATCTGCTTCTACAGTCTACCATAGGCTATAAGCAGACTATACCAGCAGATCAATGTAACACTGTAGTATCACATTGATCACTATGAGCAATCGAGTAAATGACCCATCTGGAGCTTTCTTCTTTCTCCCATCCTTCTGTGTCTATTTTTAATGGATTGTTAATTCAGTCTTCCTTTTATCAAGATTATTGTTGAGATGGTGAATGCTGATGTTTCTCTTTTTTGCACACAAAAGAAGTTCTGTTTTTGTTTTAGTATTGAGCGCCACATATTGTGAACAGATTTTTCCTCTCTCTCTCTCTCTCTCTCTCTCTCTCTCTCTCTCTCAATAATTAGACCCTTTTTTATGTTTAAAACTAGCATTTTAAGTTCTTTCATACCTCCTAAGTGTCCCTCTTTTGGAGGGACAGTCCCTACCTTTAAACCACGTCTTTATGTCCCTCTTTGTCCCATACATGTCCCTCGTTTTAACCGAGGACTTAGATTTGCATTGATAAACTTTTTATGTTGCTCTAGTGTCTGGTTTCTTACTGTATAATAGACCCAAACGTGGATATCATTCCATCATGCTGGGAACTCTGAATCCATTTAAATCCCCATGTTACTGTACTGACACACCCATGTGGCTGTGTCAGTACTGTAGCGCAAAGATCTAAACTTATGTGGAGCTCCTGACATCATAATGAATGGATATAATGATGTCCGTAGCATATCCTCCGTGACTCTTTTGTGTTACCTGTTTTTTCTCCTGTCTAAGGGCCCTCATAATCGCCCCTGATCTTTGTCCACTCCACTGTCCCGACCTACTTGGACGATGTGTCCTGAATGGTGGCCCCCAATTGGGGAGATTATAGTGCAAAAATTCGTTATAGCATTCAAATTTAGGCGATAATCTTTCCGCGTGAATGCAGACAACGATCAAACGTCTAACTAGAAATCGTTCATATGTCGTTGATCGCATCTTTTGAGCTGACCGTAAAATCATTGCCAGTGGTTTGATAATTGTTCGCTAATCTTTCGGTGTATGTACGCATTGTTCAGTCATTTCCTAGGTATAATTACTTAGAAGCGTACTGAGGATAACGTAACTAACAACTATCATTCCGTGTGTTTTGGGAAACAATTTCAGTTCATTTGTAAAAGTGCTCCTTTGCGATTGTTATTTGGAAAAAAAAAATAGCTTAGTCTAATAGGACCCTTAGTGTTATACTTGGCGGTCTAGCGTTGACTTGGCATGCCTAACCTATCGCCCTCTCTCTAATAGGACCCTTAGTGTTATACTTGGCGGTCTAGCGTTGACTTGGCATGCCTAACCTATCGCCCTCTCTCTAATAGGACCCTTAGTGTTATACTTGGCGGTCTAGCGTTGACTTGGCATGCCTAACCTATCGCTCTCTCCTGTATCCCAGTGTAGGGACTGTCACCCATTTGGGGGCCACCATTCAGGAGACATCGTCCAAGTAGATTGGGACAGTGGAGTGACAAAGATCAGGGATCTGGAGCAGGTCAGATTTCTGTCATGACTTACACCTGATAGCAGGCTTAAATCATAATATATCAGGGTCTTGCCATGCCCCCTGCCCCATCCATTAGCGGGGCATATGCCATGGAAAAGGCGCCAATATTTACACAACCCAGAGTGGATTGCGTAAAAATTGCCTCTTTTTCTGTGGCATACGCAAGGGTGCAGTTGATAAATGCTCCCCCTTATGTCTATGTAGGGGATTTGGAGCTCTGTATCAGGATAATAGAGTACAAAATTATTAAAGGGGAACTATCAGCAGTTAAGACCAATCTAACCTGCTGATAGCCTCCTATTGAGCACGGGTTGCCGAGGAGGAAGGTATGTCTCTTCCCATCCTCCTCTGTGACGTTCCCGTGCTGTTAGCAGTGTAATCCTCTGTCTACAGCACTGTTAAGAACACTGCCTTGCACCCAGAGTGCCGATCCGGCATGTCCGCTCCATTGATTATCATTAGAAGGAGCGGGTTGGTTTGCGCAGTGGGGCAGGGCAGTGCTCCTAACAGTACTCTGGATGGAGGACTACACTGCTAACAGCACGGTAATGGCGCTGAGGAGGAAGGTAAGAAACATACCTTCCTCCTCAGCGCCCCGTGGGCAATAGGAGGCTATCAGGAGGTTAGATTTGTCTAACCTCCTCATAGTTCCCCTTTAACCTGTTTAGGTATCAAAGGTAGAAACTAAATTCAAGAATTTCTGTATACTTCTAATTCTTTTTTAACAGGATTAAGTAACTTATTTCTTAAAAAAGTAAATATTCTCCAATAATTTGTGAGTTTGGGCAGAGACCCTTATGTAGTCATTCGTCAGTGGTCCAAGTCACATGCCTTGCTCCGTCTGAAGTGGCTAGAGGTTAAATGTAAGAATGTTGTGTACTTAGATATTATGATTCTAGCAAACTTAATTAGGAAGTGAAACCTTATGCAGTTGACGGCAGGTATTGTCGGCTACCAGTGCTCTGTGACAAATACCATTGAAAGGTTCTTCACTTTCCTTTATAAACAGAAGGGTAAAGAATTTACCCCAAAATGTATTTGTAAAGTTCTGCCTTTCATCAGGGTCTAACTACATAGTAAACATCAATAAGGACTTGTTCTAATAGACGGGGAAACACTTCTTGTACAAGAATAAAAATTGTTTTGGCTAAAAATGGCTCTGCCTTGACGAAACTTAACTTTAAATTTTGTTATAACATTTGTGATGGGTCAAGGTCAGGGAACTTAAGAGGAGGTTGAGCTGTTCAGGTCTTCACACGATTAACTTAACGTAAATGAATACTTCATGTCAGTGCCGTCACTTTAAGATTTAAAGAGATCAAGAAATTTAACCCAATTCTTTATTTTGGGAAAGTCATGGGACAGAGAGATTCGTGAATCTCAGTATCTACTCAGTTACTAATAGAAAACAGCTTGCCTTCTACACGTACCAACTAGAGATGAGCCCAATTCAAGAATACTCAAGTCCGATCATTCGACATTTGAAAACTGGTGGCTGAAGAAGTTGGTGCAACCCTAGGGAGTTCGGGAAAACATGAATAAAGCCATGGGCTCTATCCATGTTTTCCAGGCAGCCTTAGGGCTACATTCAACTTCTTCAGCCACCGGTAATCAAGTGTCAAACGATCAGACTTGAGCATTCTTGAGTTGCGCTCATCTCTAGTTCTTACCTATAATAGAACAGCCTGGTCACCCACTGGTTTGGGACTGTTCCAAGATGTCACTAGGACCCAGACCTTGACTAGTCAAAACTTTTGATGTGGAAACGGGTGCAGTTAGAAAAAAGGTCCACGGCACCGACATCCCCACTCCAGCACCAGTCTATGTATGTAAAAATCTTAAGGCAAAATACCTGACAGTATATTCGCTTTAAGTGATGCTGCAGAGAACAAACTTGACCTCCAGTCTATTAAAATTCTTCCCTGCCATGCACATGCCGTCTGGGGACCAGGGTCCACCATTCAAAAGGTCAATGCAGATCCAAGCAGTTGTACCTCCAGCCATTTTTTAACTAATGGGCAAACTTTTCAAAAGTTCGTTTTGGCAGGTTCACCTAACTTTGAAGCAAAGTTTGGGTTAGTCCAAACTGAACCCTAAACAAACTGCACTAAAACAGCTAAATAATTGCAGATGTCTACCTGTTGTAGTGTGGTTCAGCTGTTTGCTCATCTCTACTTACTGTGCCTGCCTGTGCTCCCCCTGTGTCCTTCTTCTCTGGTCTTTGGTATCCCCTGTAGCTGCCTCCAGCCTGCTGAGCCAATCACTGATCGCAGCGCTGTCCTGTCTCAGTCAGTGATTGGCTGAATAGGTTAAGGCCGGCTATATACACTGGAGACCCCTAGGAAGAAACCAGGGGAGTGCTGACAGGTGAGCATACCCTTTTCTATGTGTATTTTATGGTGCCATCTTCATGAACTCGTTCTGAACTTTGCAAAAAGTTTGTACACCTACAGGTTCCAAAAAGACCTATTACATGTTTTTAATATTGGGGACAAAACCCCAAATATTACAATAACCCCAAAAATTACAATAAACACCTATAATTTCCACCACAAAAATAAATACAAAATAGGTCATTAACCCCCTTAAGGACCATGGGCGTACATTTATGCCCCCACTGCCTGTGCCTTAACGCAAGAGGGCGTAAATGTACGCCCTGTCGGGGTCCTAGGCCATGGAGCGGGCTCACCCAGGTTTACTCCATAAATGATATTTTTGGGCTTCCTCCATTCATTTTATGGCAGATTAAAAGTTGTCATTACAAAGTACACCTGTTCCTGTATAAAACAAGCCCTCACGTGGCCCTGTAGGGGGAAAAAATTAAAGAGTTATGGGTCTTAGAAGGCGAGGAGGAAAAAGCAAAAACGCAAAAGTGACAATTGGCCCAGTCCTTAAGCTCATTTAAGGCCCGGTCCTTAAAGGGTTAATAACATTTATATTTTTTTTACACATTATCCAAATACATAAAAACATCATTAAAAACTGTTGGGGGAAACTGGATATCGGTATGGTACAGGCAGGTAAATATATGAATATTGGATATTAAAGTGCTGGTGCTTAATGTGCATTGAAATCAAATAAGCATTACTCGTACAAATATTCAGTAAGTTGTAAAATCACTGGGAAAAATAGATAGGTATAAATATAAATAAGATAATTGCCAGGTAGAGAGCAGTGAAATAATATTACCCAATATAAACAAGGTGCATGTGCTCTGAGGTAGTTAGAAAAAAATATAAATATCATATATCACAATTCATTCCAAAGGGAGAAACATCTAGTGATTGAGAGAGAAATATAGAGAGGGCGAAAGATAGATAGATTAGGCATTGGACAGAAAAGGGTGCACGGAACCAAAACGTGCAGTACAGATATAAAAGTCCTATACTTCTGTCTTATCCTGAGAGAAAACAAATACCTGGTTCAGGTGTATAGCATTGTATCTTAAAAAAAGTGCTATATACCCAATTTCTATTCTTGGACCCTTCTGATTGAAAGTGTGTATATCACATCTGTCTTATCCTGAGAGACTAAAATACCTGGTTCAGGTGTATAGCATTGTATCTTAAAAAAAAGTGCTATATACCCAATTTCTATACTTGGACCCTTCTGATTGAAAGTGTGTATATCACATCCGTCTTATCCTGAGAGACTAAAATACCTGGTTCAGGTGTATAGCATTATATCTTTAAAAAAGTGATATATACCCAATTGTTGACTACTTTTGCTCCTGCCTGGCCTCCATGTTGGCTACTGCTGCTCCTGCCTGGCCTCCATGATGGCTACTGCTGCTCCTGCCTGGCCTCCATGTTGGCTACTGCTGCTCCTGCCTGGCCTCCATGTTAGTTACTGTATAAATCCAATATAAATACCACAAAAAAATACTCACACTAATAAATAGCAAATGGATCAAATAGTGAAGTATAGCTAAATTAAATCTAAAATATAGCTTTTATTAATATACAGTTAAAATTTTCAAAAATAACCAGACAAACATGAAAAAAGTAACCTAGGTGAATAAATATCTTACCACTCAACGGTGAATGCTGAGTAGGTTGTACCGGAGCGGTTGTGGACCATTAGAGTTATCGTAGTCGTCGTGAACTTCAAATGGATTCCACAATGAGCGGCTGAGGTCTTCTGGTATATTAAGAAAAATAGAAGACAAGATAGGGTGCGCACTGCGTGGGAGATAGGACAGCCGATCCCTGACACTGTCCTAATGCACCCTAAATATTCTGTCCCTCCAGACAGAGCTCTCGCCCTAATAAGGGCGACTCCGCCACACTCGCTCCTAGGGTCCCTAGTTAAACCCTAATACTCACTTGTGGCTGTGTAACATGTTAGTTACTGCTGCTCCTGCCTGGCCTCCATGTTTGCTACTGCTGCTCCTGCCTGTCCTCCATGTTGGCTACTGCTGCTCCTGCCTGGCCTCCATGTTGGCTACTGCTGCTCCTGCCTGGGCTCCATGTTGGCTACTGCTGCTCCTGCCTGGCCTCCATGTTGGTTACTGCTGCTCCTTCCTGGCCTCCATGTTGGCTACTGCTGCTCCTGCCTGGCCTCCATGTTGACTACTGCTGCTCCTGTACTGGCCTCAAATGACTATTGCTGGACCTCCACTGGCCTCCAATGACTACTGATGCTCCTTCACTGCATTTGTGACCTTTTTCCTGCATAGACCCTGTAATGGTGAATTTCCTGCATAGACCCTGTAATGGTGAGTTTCCTGCATAGACCCTGTAATGGTGAATATTGAAGTCTAAAAAAAAAAAATTTACTTTGAGATAACGAAAAGATAATGTTACTGACATGTCGAGCCCTAAATTCAACCAAATACACTACATATCATATTGATGCTTTAAACTATGAAATCCGAAGAAATCCGAAATTAGGTTGGACCGAACTTTCCTAAAGAATCCGAAAGTCCGGTCGGACCGAACTTTTGAAAAGTTCGCTCATCTCTACTGTAGATAACAAAGGGTTACTTTTTGTTATGTATTATGCACTTTTATTGTTATTAAATGCTCTTTCTTTCTGGCCTATCGCTCTTCTTCTTTTTCTATGCACACGTTCCTTTCCACCACTCACAGGGTCTCTTACATATCCCTGTAGGAAGTAGTCACTTGGTGGGAAGAGGTGTAGCTTTAGTCTTACCCAGATTTTCATGGGAGGAGGATAGACAGAGCCGATGTCCTTGCTGTAGCCAAGCCAGGGCCAGTTCAGTCTAGTTCAGATAATGTGTTAGTAAGTTGGTTGAAACACGTGTATGCAGAAGCAATCAGAGACACTCAGTTCTTACAGTCTATCCACTATAGTTACTAGGCAGGGCTAGATAGGCTTGATCGAACATCGGAAAAAGCTAGGTTCAATCGAACTCGAACCTAGCCACCCTTCCGCATTTGATTGCTGATGTCTTCACGGTCCGTGCGGAAGGAGAAGACATCCCGGGGACCGCCTGGAATTCCGAGTTTCAGCCTAGGTAATAGGCTGTATCCCAGAATTCCAGGTATTCCCGGGATGTTCCCTCTTTCCACACGGACCATGAAGGCATCAGCAATTAAATGCGGAAGGTCCGGCTAGGTTAGATTTCGATCAAACCTAGCTTTTTCCGATGTTCATTCAAGCCTAGTGCTAGACACTACAAAGGGAGAAGAGTTGTGGATCATCCCAGTCCATGCCGTCTAAAAAACTGCAGGGCAGTATCCTACAACACAAGAGGAACAAGCCTGGATAGAACAAAGATACCAGAAGGTCTACGTATTCTATCTCGCAGTGCAAATAAAATCAGGAAATCTCAGACACTTAGCTTCACCCAGGTAACCATGGCTGGGGCTTGCATCACCCCAGAAGGACGAGTACCTCGACACTGTAGGGCAGAAGGTGGTCAGACATTAGTCTTAACACGGGTACAAGTATTACTCTCACTTTCAAGTATCTCTCCAAAGTTCTGGCAGAGCACAGTACTACATTGGGTTGGGACTCCCTTGACAAACTCCTCTCCTCTACGCTGCTCCTCTCTACTTTGAACTTTCTATGCACCGCTGCAACTACCTCTACTATACTCTACTTTTTCAAGTATCTCCTCTGCACAACTGAGTTTAAGTACTAAAGTCTGTACAAAGATTATCTATTTGCTGCCAAAGTGTTTTTTATTCTCAAGAGATTGCACACTAAAGCTGTTTTATTTTTTCATCACTGGGACACAGTAATCTTTTCCTCTGCACCAGCACCTATACACACTAGCCGTACACCTTGGGTTAATTTTCCCCTTTCTGTGGGTGGCGGTACCGATAGTCCGGGGGGGTCAACTGCCACTCCGGACTACCTTGACAAGAGCCCAAGGGACTCATCACAGCCCGGCAGGTCACAGACCATTTGGGGATACAAACCAGCTATAAACAAAGCAGGTACCAACATCACACCTGTGTGCTGGACTAGCACTGGCGTCACGACCATCACTGGCCGAGTACTACACCACATATGTTGTGCGACTACTATTCACTGAATAGAAGCCACACAAAATAGACCTGTGAATTAAATGATAACAATATGATCTAAAGCGCTATAGTGCCCGGAGGATGTATAGTATAGTATGAATATGGTGTGGACAGAAGGATTGAATGCAGGTAATTTTAGGTGGTTCTATAAAGACAGCTGATTGTTCTAAGTATAGAGATCAGCTGTAACGCAGCCTGCAATATAGTGATATACGGCTAGTGAATTGAGTTTGTAAATCGTACCTGTTCAGTGCCGTAGCGTTGTATGGTTCACATGTATATACTTTGCAGTAATGCCCGAGAAGGGATCTTGAAGGCTTGGAGGAGAATGTAAATGTTCTTTCAATCGGGGTCGGGAGCGAGCCCCGGCCGGTGGCTCCGCTACTACCTTACCCTCGACGTGATGGAGTAAACCGAAGGAATCCACAGATCAGTGACGTCACTTTGGTGGATACGGAGGCCGATGTAAGGAAAAAAGACATCTAACGCGTTTCAGCGACTGACGAGGGCGACCGTAAGCTCGCTGAAACGCGTTAGATGTCTCTTTTCCTTACATCGGCCTCCGTATCCACCAAAGTGACGTCACTGATCTGTGGATTCCTTCGGTTTACTCCATCACGTCGAGGGTAAGGTAGTAGCGGAGCCACCGGCCGGGGCTCGCTCCCGACCCCGATTGAAAGAACATTTACATTCTCCTCCAAGCCTTCAAGATCCCTTCTCGGGCATTACTGCAAAGTATATACATGTGAACCATACAACGCTACGGCACTGAACAGGTACGATTTACAAACTCAATTCACTAGCCGTATATCACTATATTGCAGGCTGCGTTACAGCTGATCTCTATACTTAGAACAATCAGCTGTCTTTATAGAACCACCTAAAATTACCTGCATTCAATCCTTCTGTCCACACCATATTCATACTATACTATACATCCTCCGGGCACTATAGCGCTTTAGATCATATTGTTATCATTTGATTTTTAAAATGTTTTGAAGATACGGAGTCTTCAAGATCTACATAGCTGCACATTAGTTACCTGTCTGCAGTGCAGCGCCAACGTGTGTGTAACTCCACGGAGTATACACCTTTTTGTTAGACCTGTGAATTATTTTGTGCAGCCGCAGAGAACCCCGGTCATAGTGTATACAGGGTGCATACACTACGGCTGTGGTTCCATGCAATCCAATGTAATGCTGTAATGCAATTTGCAACAACGACCATTGTTTAATGAATAAATACATTGTGTGAACAAGGCCTAAAGGTGCATTGTTTCTGAATCGATATTTGGAGTATATGGAAAAAAAAATTAAATTGTTATCTCGTCTTGCAAAACACTTGTAGGCCAAGTTACTCTTAGTCCAAGATTTTTGTGTATTATCTATGACATTTCTAAGAAATTTTATAGATAATACACTGAAATCTTGGACTTAGAGTAACATGGTCTACGAGCATTTTACAAGATGAGATAACAATTTAAATTTTTTTCCATATATATATATGTATGTATGTATTTTTATCTCAGTACAATTATTTGTGGCAAAAAATTACGATAACATAATCTTCATATGTGACCATTGTCAGGATCTCACGACACCATTCCATCTTTTACTTTCTCTTCATTTATCTTTACTACACGACCAGTGTTTTGGTTCCTCTTACCGCATTGTGACCGCCGTCAACATTACTTCACTCCTTTCCATTGGGAAAGCTTGGAAACACTGACTGGGAAAACCTCAACAAAAAGTTTTCATCACGTTTGTCCAAGACCATTACGCGTCAATAAACTAAGGATTTGGTGGGAAGGCAATGACATCTTAATACGGGGTAAATCAATGAAGCTGACTCAACAACATGACATTCTTACATTTTTTGGCCGCATTAAATAAAAAACTCAGATGTGAAAGAAGGAATTGGAACCAGAAGGTTTGGCCAAACGTCAACAACTTAGTATGTGTGTATGTAGTATGTATCCACCGACGTGAATTTTATTAACACGTGGCTAATGGTACCGCAAACTTCAACATAACATCCAAATTAAAATGAAAAGAGAAGAAGGGGAGAAAGAGACCCCCTTGAAGAAAGTCAGCTATATGTGAGGTCACCTCAGCGTCTTGGGGTGCCACGGTGTGAAATTCACACTACACATTGCTGTTCGCTGCTCGGTGTTGAAAATTGCCTCCCTAGAGGTGCTGTCATCTTTAATAAAAGTGTGTGAACCACTCCTCCAGCTGTTGACTACAGATTGTTATTTCTATATATCGCTGCGTTTGTTCCAAGTGAAATTCCTGCGCCTTTAAGTACATTCGCCCTAGACTACAATTGCCTGACATCTGCAGTTAGAGACGTGTTTTTTTCGGCTATTTTTTGCACTTATACGACATGTACCCATGCAGCCAAACGCCAGGTTTAAATACCAACATATGGAACAGAAGGTTTTATGGGAAATAAATTATACCTGACACACTGAGCATATGCAATATAATGCCTTCTTTATCCTCCAGACTTGCACAAGAGATTTCATACTTCTGTGCTCTTCGGTGGACGAGTGGATCTTATTATGAGGAACAGATGCCGGTTCACTAATATAATTGTACTCATAAGACTGTTTTAGGTGATTATGGGCAGGTATAATAAACTACATGGGATGAGGGGCAACATGTTACAGCTGTCCGTGACAGTAAATAGCTTAATATATATAGCATTTATTCTGGTGTCTTGACTCGTAGGCCGATTTATAGCACAACTGCAAAAGATTAATGAGTAAGAACATTATCTGTCCGAGAGGAAGGTTTGACATCTATGTTTTAAAGAGAATAAAATCAGACGGAGAATCCGTTAGCTCTTGGGTGCCATCTAGTGGTGGATGTGGGGAAAAAAAGCAAAAACTGCTAATATTTTTGGTAAGATCATTTTGTAACATCCTACATTATATTTTACCCAACTGATCGTTGAGTATTGGAGTAAAGAAGTGAACCCAAATGGAAAACGTGTAATCTCGTAGGCAACAAATCATCTGGCCCCACATTGCATGTGGTATTACAACTAAGCTCAATTCACTTTAATGGAACTGAGTTGCAATACCCTGTCCAAACTGAGATCAGGAGTGGCACTGTTTTTGGAGGTACGCAACTATTTTTTTATAATCTGGGATAAATATTTATTTACATGCGACAAAACTTTGCCCTGATCATGTGATGGACACACAGGTGCATGGTTCGTTTTAAGTAATTACACTGCATCTATAACACCCCCATGTACCAGTTTGTTAAAGTAGAAGTCCTGTGTGTGAACACTGCACATGAGCTGGATTATTAAGGCACCTGTGCAGTGTTCAGGTGATGAATAGGAAAAATCCTGCCTGGGGGCTTTCCTACTGATGAGGAGGGCAGGGAGGAGGGATGGAGGGGCGTTGCAATCCTAGGGCTTACACGCTCTAGGCCACACCAAAAATTCCCCCATCCCAAAAAATATGACTAAACAATTTCCCCTTACAAATTAATTTTTAAACAAAACATAAAAAATAAAAACACACATATTTGGTATCACCAGATCCCTAACGGTCTGAACAATAAGATGATCTCATTATTTATCCCACATGGCGAAAGCTATAAACATAAAAATGATACTTGCTGTATTATGTTAATTAGCTTCTAAAAAAAAGAACAAGAAAGCAATAAGTCATAAGTACCTAAAAATGGTGCCAATAGAAAGTACAACTTGCCCGCAAAAAACAAGTCCTCATATAGGTATAGGAATGAAAAGATTTTGGCACTTCGAAGGTGACAATTAAAAAACTAAGAAAATTGCTTGGTCACCTGCCTGATCCTCTACTAGCTGAGCAGGCATTACCTTGTGTTGAGATGGGACTGTTGGAAGGATCAGGTAGGTGTGTTCTTTACCTTTTTTTTTTTTTTTTTTAATCCAACTTCTAGTGCACAACAACCAGCTTAATCCCTGTAAATCAGATGCCCCCTTTAAATACTGGGGCAAAAAATTAACAAGAACAATTCTCAAAGTAACAGAATAGTAATATGAATGTCACTTAAATAAGTCCCATGTGAACACGAAATCTGTGTGTTCCTACTATTTGGAGGCGACCAAACCACAAGAGAGAAACTCTACATTAGTAAATAGTCATGAATATGCAGTTTACCTCCGGGCTGTTTCCAGTTAACCCGCAATATTTCCCCTCTATGATTTTCCACTTTGTCAGAAAATTATATTTGAACAAATAAGTCCCTCTGGGCTGCTCGGATTCTGTCTCTTACTTTGAAACTTTCAACACAAATGCAGAGAATGGGAGAGGGGAAACGGCTTGTGAACAGATGCAGAGGCACTGTAATGATTTTGTTTCGGAGAGACACCCCCCCCGGGATTAGTGCCTGTCCTAGGCTATTTCTGAACGCTTTTGGATAGACGTGGGGTCTTTAATACCATTAGCTTCCCGCTTCTCCTAGGGAAAACTGACACCTTTTTTTGCTGCCTATTTTTTGGCAAGCGCTGACAGCTTGAAAAATTACTAATTAAAATTAGAAAAAAAAAATTTTTTTTTTAGAACTTTGTGTATACAGTGGTGCCTTGGATTACGAGCATAATTCGTTCTGGGACCGCGCGTGTAATCTAAATCCACTCTTAAACCAAAGCAAATTTTCCCATAAGAAATCATAGAAATGCAGACAATTGGTTCCACACCCCAAAAATAATGATTTATTATTCTGAATAACATGTAGAACAGATGAAACAAACATTCAGAAACAGCTGAATATGTGATATTATAAGTTACTGTACAGTAATGGAGAGAATAGGAAACACAAGGGCGGACAAAGACTGCAGGGAGCATGAAGGAATGAGCGGGACAGATGTGGGCACAGTATAGCAGCACTCTCTGTCCGGTCGAGAGAGGGGTTACAGCTATGAGGAGATTACCACCACAGTCCTGTCCCCTGATGCACGCCCCAGCCTGGAGTGGATCTGCTATGATTTAGAAGGTGAGGGAGACTTCCTGGGTCAGAGTACAGTGCTGTAGACCACACTATGCAGATCGTGTCCCTCTCCCACCCAGTACAGGGAGCTCTTAAACCAAAGCAATGCTCTTAAACCAAGTCACAATATTGAAAAACTGTGAGCTCTTAAACCAAGTTACTCTTGAACCAAGTTACTCTTAAACTCAGAAGGCTAATTGATGATTAGAAAACCCTTGTGCAATCATGTTCACACATCTGAAAACAGTCTAGCTCGTTACAGAAGCTACAAAACTGACCTTTCTTTGAGCAGATTGTGTTTCGGGAGCATCACATTTGTGGGGTCAATTAAAAGCTCAAAATGGCCAGAAAAAGAGAACTTTCATCTGAAACTCGACAGTCTTCTTGTTCTTAGAAATGAAGGCTATTCCATGCGAGAAATTGCTAAGAAATTGAAGATTTCCTACAACGGTGTGTACTACTCCAATCAGAGGACAGCGCAATCAGACTCTAACCAGAGTAGAAAAAGAAGTGGGAGGCCGCGTTGCACAACTAAGCAAGAAGATAAGCACATTAGAGTCTCTAGTTTGAGAAACAGACACCTCACAGGTCCCCAACTGGCATCTTCATTAAATAGTACCCGCAAAACACCAGTGTCAACATCTACAGTGAAGAGGCGGCTGCGGGATTTTGGGCTTCAGGGCAGAGTGGCAAAGAAAAAGCCATATCTGAGACTGGCCAATAAAAGAAAAAGATTAAGATGGGCAAAAGAACACAGACATTGGACAGAGGAAGACTGGAAAAAAGTGTTGTGGACGGATGAATCCAAGTTTGAGGTGTTTGGATCACAAAGAAGAACGTTTGTGAGATGCAGAACAAATGAAAAGATGCTGGAAGAATGCCTGACGCCATCTGTTAAGCATGGTGGAGGTAATGTGATGCTCTGGGGTTGCTTTGGTGCTGGTAAGGAGGGAGATTTGTACAGGGTAAAAGGGATTCTGAATAAGGAAGGCTATCACCCAATTTTGCAATGCCATACCCAGTGGACAGCGCTTGATTGGAGCCAATTTCATCCTACAACAGGACAATGACCCTAAACACACCTCCAAATTGTGCAAGAACTATTTACAGCAGAAGCAGCAGCTGGTATTCTATCAAAGGTAATGGAGTGGCCAGCGCAGTCACCAGATCTGAACCCCATTGAGCTGTTGTGGGAGCAGCTTGACCGTATGGTACGCCAGAAGTGCCCATCCAACCAATCCAACTTGTGGGAGCTGCTTCTAGAAGCGTGGGGGGCAATTTCTCCAGCTTACCTCAATAGTTGAATAGCTAGAATGCCAAAGGTGTGCAATGCTGTAATTGCTGCAAAAGGAGGATTCTTTGACAAAAGCAAAGTTTGATGTAAAAACAATGTTATTTCAAATACAAATCATTATTTCTAACCTTGTCAATGTCTTGACTCTATTTTTTATTCATTTCACAACGTATGGTGGTGAATAAGTGTGACTTTTCATGGAAAACACAAAATTGTCTGGGTGACCCCAAACTTTTGAATGGTAGTGTATATATATATATATTTCCAAAAGGGAGCTGCATTATTTCATGGCTCATGGAGGACAGTAGGGGAGGTACTAATCTTAATTTCTGTCTACAATCGGGAAAGCTCTGGCCGCCCAGGCAAGATGGGAATTATAGTTTTGCAACAGTTGGAGAGTTTCCTATCATAGTAACATAGTTAGGTTAGACAAGAGTCCATCAAGTTCAACGTACTGTACAGAACTTCTACTCTGTTGATCCAGGGGAAAGCAAAACCCCCTATGAGGCAGATGCCAGTTGCCCCATCACAGGGAAAAAATACCTTCCTGACTCCAGCTGCCAATCAGAATAATGCCTGGATCAGCGTCCTATCACATGAAACTCCACAGTCTTACTGCTCTTACAGTGAAGAATTTGCATCTGTGCTAATGTGGAAATCTTCTTTCCCCTAGACGTAGAGGATGCCCCCTTGTCATGGTCATCACTAGAAAGATCTCTGTATTGTCCATTCATGGTGATCAGATTGCTGGCAAGACAGCCATAGACCATAGGCTGTATCCATGCTTTCCAGTGCTCCCTAGGGCTGCATCCAACTTTTTCAGCCATCGATAATCAAAGGAAGTGCGTTTGGTTTAGGGCAAACCCAAGTCTGCTTGAGGTTTAATCATCTCTAATGGTCATATATTCGTAGGACATATCAAAAAATTTTTTAAAGGGCAGGTATGGTTTAATATTACCTATTGGAATAAAAGTATTTATGGGGGAGAAAAATCATAGAATGTGCCAGCTTTTCAATATACTTTTGCAAATTATTTCTCTTCCAGAAAGAAGAAAAGTATCTCATACACACCAAATCACAATTGGAGTCTCCTCCAAAAGAGTTAGCCATCTATAGCCAAGTCCAAGTTTCTTACCATTTGTTAGTACAGAGTAGGGCACCAGTAAGCTAGATAGAGACCCAAAACATCTCAAGGGTGAAACTGATTGAAGAGACACAGTGGTGTATATAGACTTATATAGACTTAGAGAACGATCCAGGGGGAAAAAAAAGTATGTAAATTAGTTCTTTTTCGCACAGAAGAAAGCTATGTATTCTCCAAATGGAAGAGTCACTCATCTGTAGACATATACTTCTTGGGGGTTGGCTAGAGAAATGCCTTAAAAACAGCTCATGGTGGGTTACTAATTCTCAATGAAGTGGTGGCCCAGTGGTGTATGTAAACTTCTGCCAATGCTCCATGAGTAGTGTTAAATGGACTTGCCGAACTGTTCGGGTTTGGCAACGTTCTCCAAACCAGAACGCTCAGTATTGGACTCCTGGTGGCTGGAGAAGTTCACTCAACACTATCCTTGAGAGAAAAGTATACAAATTAGCTGTTGTCTTAAAGAAAGAGCATGGTCTCATTCTAGCATCTATACTTTCCCTAATTCTTCACCATTCATTTAATTCCATTGATATGGTCTCCCCAGAGCCAGGTCAACCATAGTGATGTTACTACTGCAACCAGTCCTGTGATGCGGCATCCCTATGGATGACACATCAACATGAAAGACTGTCCCTTAGTTATAAAGAATCTCTTTCAAGTCCCTCTAATAGTTCTAATTCTGCAGCCTCACTTTAAAGAGGTTCTATATTGTGGTCTCCATTGTGGTCGCATGACCAAGAGGTCAAGAGGTACAAAGAGTTTCTATCAACTATGGACCACTCCAGTTTCAATATAACCAGATTAAGTGCGGCTTGGTTAATTGGTGATGAAATGATCATTAGATCCAGTCATTACCCCAGCTTTACTGTCACAGGCATACTTCACTCCTTTGTCTCCGATGACCAACAAGGCATTTTCCATATTAGAATTGTGTCATTACCTTTCCTTCTACTTTGTTCAGATGTCTTAAGACTTGAATTTAGTTGGATTCTCTGAAGATCTTAGTGATAAAAGCTGGAAAATCCCCCGAGTACAATAGAACATATCCCATTTCCATTGGCAAGGCCTCATCCTAGTCCGTAATTAAGCAATTAGGGCGTCCTTCATTGTGGTGGGGTCTCGCTCACCTGTGCCGTGTCTCTGTCCTCGAGGCACGCTTAATCTTATTATCTTGTACTCTTCTTGTTTCACTAATGTATACACTCCCAATTACAAAGAACTGTCACCAAAGTGTCTTTTTAGGAGCGAGATGATAGTTTTTGTACTTTTAGCACAATCAAAGAAGCCTGAACATCTGTTCTATAATAGGTAATATGGTATATACTTCAAATATAGAACAAGCCGAGGGTTGGTCTTTAAGACTTTGAAATCATATCTTCACAAATTCAATTGCTTAAATTTAAAGCTAATTTTCCAAATACCACAGAATGTAGAGAAATGCTTTCTAAATACTGAAAGTTGTATTAAAATCATGTAAATTTTCTGCTTCTTTAGGTTGTACATTATATTTATTTCTATGGCACCTTACTGTAACACAACTAAAATGTTATAAGAGGTAATGTAAGAGGTAAAGATTTCCTGGCACTCACCAAGTTAATTCTGCAATTTATTCACAATCCAACATGAAAGGTACAGTCATGGGACACATTTTGGTGCAAAGGCCTTCATCAACTCGGCCTATGTGGCGAACCGTGACCTATGACTGCAACCTCTATGTTGGAATGTGAAAAAATTGCTGAATTAACTTGGTGAGTGCCGGGAATTCTTTACTATTGCCTTGGATTTGCCTGCCACCTTCTAAGTCCTAGCACTGTTTCACATTACTTTATATAAGAATAATGTTAGGCAGGGTCAGCCATTTGCCCTGAACATGATGACGTCCCCGATTGGGCAAAACTTGTCACAGTGTTGGGCGTTCAAGTTTTAATAAGCATCTATTACACAGTCTAGGTAGTCTGCAGCTATCATATTACGCACTTCAGTGAGCTACTGCTCTAGACAGTTCCTGACATGGACAGAGGTGGCAGCAGAGAGCACTGTGTTAGACTGGAAAGAATACACCACTTCCTGCATGACATAAAGCAGCTGATAAGTACTGGAAGACTGGAGATTTTTTTTTAATGGAAGTAAATTACAAATCTCTGGCTTTTGCTGGGACCAGTTGATCTGAAAGAAAAAAAAATTGGTGAACAACCCCTTTAATCATATTCCTACTATATAGGATCAGTTATTATATGCACCTTAATCATGAGCTAGGGGTTAGATGTGTTTTCAAACATGTTTTCTTTCATTTCTACAATTTTCTGCTTTTATGCAGAGTTATTAAAAGTTGTGTTTTAATGTTCAGGAGGGGGTGGATAGGGGTATTTCTATGTCATGTCTGTTTGTTGATGTTACCAAATCCCCCACACACTTTAGATTTCTTAGACACCAATACTAATACTAGCTAAGACTAGACTACAAAGTTGAAAATGCATCAAATTTATCACAGTGTATCTTGCCGTTTAATACATTGGATCTATTTAAACTATGTGCACACATAGGGGGAGACTTATCAAAGGGGCGTAAAGTAGAACTGGCTCAGTTGCCAATCAGATCCCACCTTTCATTTTTCAAGAAATCTGTCAATTACATCTCTTTGACCCCCCCCCCCCCCCCCAATAGTATTATGGTCACCAGGAATGGGTCCAAAATGTAGAAAAAGGTGAAAATATTGGGGGAGATTTATTAAATATGGTGTAAAGTAAAACTGGCTCAGTTGCCCCTAGCAACCAATCAGATTCCACCTTTCATTCCTCACAGGCTCTTTGGAAAATGAAAGGTGGAATCTGATTGGTTGCTAGGGGCAACTGAGCCAGTTTCACTTTACACCATGTTTGATAAATCTCCCCATAGTCTCATAGTAACTACCTCAGTCCCCCACAGCTTCCATTCCATGGATTTTCAGTCCCACACTGCTTGTCACTGATTCCAAGACAAGAAGTTTGAGCAGGACCTGCCTGCTTAGCCAATTGAAATAATTAAGAATACTATTAGACAAATCGTTTGTTTAGTTTTTTTCACCAATTAACGATACATGATCGCAAACTAGCACTTTTGCGAACAAACTGAAATCCATAACACTCGGAATAATAGTCGTTAGTTACGATCATTGTGGCAGTCGTCCTATCTTTGGGATCTTAATTTTTTACACTTTTTAAAAAACGTGTACTCCCACTAACAACCAGCAACTGACCGAACGACCTGTACATACACATAAAGGTTTGTGAATGATTAAAGGGGTTGGCCACTTTATAGTAAAATGGCTCAGTGTACAGTATTAGTATGTGTATCTGTATACACATCTGTATATACTGACAGCAGCTCCCTGTGTACCTCATAGAGCTAATATCAGACTCCCCTCCTCCAGGCTCTGCTGTCCTGCTCTGTGGTGTTTTGGTCCATAAGATGGCTGACATGGAGGAGCATGTGACCAGGCCCCGCCCCCCAGTGTCCTCCACTGAGCCTGTACATGTCTATGGAGGACACAGGGGACAGGGCCTGGTCACATGCTCCTCCATGTCAGCCATTTTATGGACAGAAACAAAACAGAGCAGGGCAGTACAGCCTGGTGAAGGGGAGTCTGATATTAGCTTTATGAGGTACACAGGGAGCTGCTGTCAGTATATACAGTGAGGACACTTACTAATACTTTGTACTGACCTATTTTACTATAAAGTGGCCAACCCCTTTAACGTTGATTTTATAGTCAGTTCAAGAGATGCGATCAACGACATACGGACCGCTTCTCATTAATCGTATGATCGTTGAGTGCATTCACACATAAAGATTATTGTTTAAAATAAAACGATTTACCGATTTTCTGCACGACATTTGACTTGTGTAATAAGGCCCTTAGACAGTACTCGGAACTGTAGTATAGAGAGATCCAACACTCACCGAGGTTTGCGGGTGTTTTTTTATTCATTCAGTGACGCATAAATGCAATAGATACACCTTTCAGCTAACAAGCCTTCATCAGCTCCATGAGTATATGGAGTCCACATTTCAGCTAACAAGCTGATGAAGGCTTCTTAGCTGAAACATGTACTCCATGTATCTATTGCATTTATGCTTTACTCAATGAATAAATAAGCATCCGCGAACGTTGGTGAGTGCCTGGTCTCTCGTATGTTGCTGAGTGCCTGGTCTCTCGTATGTTGCTGAGTGCCTGTCTCTTGTATGTTGGTGAGTGCCTGGTCTCTCGTATGTTGGTGAGTGCCTGTCTCTTGTATGTTGGTGAGAGCCTGGTCTCTCGAATGTTGGTGAGTGCCTGGTCTCTTGTATGTTGGTGAGTGCCTGGTCTCTTGTATGTTGGTGAGTGCCTGGTCTCTTGTATGTTGGTGAGAGCCTGGTCTCTCATATGTTGGTGAGAGCCTGGTCTCTCGTATGTTGGTGAGTGCCTGGTCTCTCGAATGTTGGTGAGTGCCTGGTCTCTTGAATGTTAGTAAGTGCCTGGTCTCTCGTATTTTGGTGAGTGGCTGGTCTCTCTAACGTTGGTGAGTGGCTATAATTCTCTACCTCGTGCACCACAGCTCCACAGAGAGCCGTCCCTCTCCTATACATAGTACTCAGAACTGGACCTACTAACGCCTTCCTCCCCTTTCAGTTAATCATTGAGATTTCCTTCTGTTTGTCATACCCCAAAGCTAATGGACTGATAAATAGTGTAATCACTGCATGACAGGTACTGATAGGGCTATAGTGACGCTTCTTCTTCAATGAAATGGATGAATCACAGGTTATTTAATAGCATCAATCAGTTGTAGCTAAAGCAGGATTTCCACCAATTAATGCCTTGATGATATACCCTATGGCATATATCCCTGTCTTCTCCAGTAAGCCTGCATTAAGTAAGATGCTAGTAAAAACATGTTGATTCCAAAGCTGCATACTGTCCTTATATTTAGTCTGTGTGTAATTGTTTATCGTGCATTATTATGTGTGGGGGTGGCAAAAATTTTCTGATTAAAGTGTTTCCCCCTCTGAAACCTACTGCAAAGTAACGCAGCTCAGTCAATTGTAATTCTTCCCTGAAAGCACTTTCATCAGGCTTCACCTATTTCAACAGAAACTAACATTAGCGTTCTATCAAAGGCATGCTTGTGGTTTCCACTAACCCCTTGTTACACAACCATCCTCTTCTAATGTAAACCGCCGGCTGCGTGATAAAGTACCCCGGGTTACAGATGTAAACAGATGCATTAGGAATATCTTAAGTAATGCTTTCTCTTATGCGACGAGTACAATTTATGTCTCTTAAAAAACCAAAGTCTAAGTATCCTTAGATCAGCAGCAAACTATGCGGCAAATGCAATGTTAAGGATAGGTGAGGGATCAGCCAGGACAGAAAGGAATCTTAAGGCAAACGAGGTATCTGATACATGGTCATATTATTATCACCGGAGATGGATGGAACTCAAGCACGCTCCAGTCCATCTGAGCCTGGAGGCATGGTACTCAGCCAGTAGTGTTGATGTTACTTGTCGTGACTCCCATGCTGTGGTAGCACACAGGTGTGATGTTGGTACCTCCTTTGTATATGATCGGTTTGTAGTCCCCAAAGTAGTTGGCAACTATGCTCCTGGGATCGCAGGCATCCCAGGCATTGTAATAAAGCGGTTCGCTCATCTCTACTTGTCACTGCAACCTGGAGTGGTAACTGACCCACCCGGGATATCGGTACTGCCACCCACAGAGAAGGTGAAAAATAACCCAAGGTGTGCGATGGTGTGTGTATAGGTGCAGGTGTGAACAGAGATAGACAGAGGCCTGTGCGTTTGATACAAAAATATAACAATTTACAAGAAAACAGTACATGCTCAGCAGACCGTAATAATCTTGACGCTGACTAAGTGCTTTGAAGTAGGTGCTTAGAAAGAGTAGAGGCTTGAGTAGAAGTAGTAGTAGTGCTTTGCAGAGGTAGAGAGAAGAGGAAAGGAGTTTGCCAGAGGAGCCCTGCCCAATGTAGACCTTGTATACTGTCAGAACTGTGGTTTGAATATATAAGTAGTTAAGTATTGTTATCCTCATACTCAAGTTTAGACCTGTCTGACCAGACTGTGAGAATAAGGGCCTTGTGTGAGCTCTTCCAGCTGGGGATTTTGGGGACCTACCTTTTGCTTCTTGCTGTGTTTCCTTTTAGACGTACCTCCTGCTTCTTGCAGTGTTTATAGAGAAAAAGAATAGTCCCTGCATAGTTGAAATAGTAGTTACTTGCATAGAGAATAACATCTGTCTTTGGTCCCTGTCAGGGGTCCTGGCCAAAGCCAGGCCCTGGCTTAACTTCTGCAGGAACAGCTTTGTGGTGTGTTCTCTCTCTCTCTCTCTCTCTCTCTCACACTAAACTCACTTCCTCCACCAGTGTAACTCTTCCTACAGGGGCTTTTGTGTAGCCTCCTGTGAGTGGTGGGGCTGGGTGTGTGTGTGTGTGTGAGAGAGAGAGAGAAAGATGAGCATATGATAGGCAGGAGAGAGCACCTCTTAGTGGTCATCACATAACCCACATGGTACAAGAAAACTTAATCCATGACCTTCAGCTGTGCAGGAGAAATACTACATAAATACACAGTAGCGACACCTAGTGGGGAAATTACATACTTCATCCGCCACTTAACCTGAGTGTGAACTTTAGGACAGGTGCACAAGGTGTCTTTGCATTTTATTACCCGTGGCTAAAGAAGTTGAATGCAGCACTAGGGAGTGCTGGAAAACATGGATACATACAGACATTGACATCTAAAATCTTCAACCACCGGTAATCAAATATAGAGACTTCCGTCTAGGGCCCTATTACATAGAGCGATAATCGGCCGAATCAGGCAGATTTGGACGATTATCGCTCCGTGTAAAAGAATAGTCAGCCCATGAAAGATTAATGGCTGATTGTTTTTTTGTTCCAGACCTAAAATCATTGGGCATCAGATGCACATTGCTACGCGTAATAGCGATGCACGGCCGATGGCTGATGATTGCAGTATAAGATAATAAAGTATTCTTTCCAGTTTGACACACTTTCTGCTGCCACCTCTGTCCGTGTCAGGAACTGTCCAGAGCAGGTGCGGTTTTCTATGGGGATTTTCTACTGCTCTGGACAGTTCCTGACATGGTCAGAGGTGGCAGCGGAAAGCACTGTGTCAGACTGAAGAGCATACACCACTTCCTGCAGGACATACAACAGTTGATAAGTACTGGAATACTTGAGAGTTTTAAATAGAAATAATTTACAAATCTGTATAACTTACTGACACTAGTTGATGTGAAAGAATATTTTTTCAAGGAGTACCCCTTTAGGCTATGCCAACTATTAATGAGTATGGGGAGGACAGAAGATATAACTTATTAAAAGGTGTATGGGCAACTTAATTTTTAATTTTTATTTTTTTAACTGCAGGATACATTTTTGCCTCAAATCTCTAGAAACGGACCAACAAAGACCGATCTCATCACCAATACTCCATCTCTATAGGATGTATGATCAAACAGCTTACCTCTATATAAATCTGCCATTCAGAAGTCTGAAAAAGCTTGTTGCATCAATTTGAGATATATATATTTTAGTTTGAAAGGGAAGAAGTGGGTGGCTGAAGGTAATTTCCATCTTTTGTGCATGCTTTGACTCCATTAGGAGATTTTCCCACCTGAAATGTGAAACAGTAGAGACGTGTATTGAAGAATGATAGGAAACAGTGTGTAACTGCTGATGGGTTGGCTACAGAGGAAATTCTACATGTAACACTCTAATGAGACTTCCATCAATCAACTAGACCAAATAAGAAGCCCATAGTCATGAATGCTATGTAACTAAATACTGCCATCTGTGGGTGTGATGGAGAACTGCGCTTCATTCTATAAGATATAATGACCAAAAAGATGCGAACCACTTGTGGAGTTTTAACCAAACCAAGGCAACCTCTGCAAAGATTCTTCATGTTACATTGTGTTTTCTGGGGATTCAACCAATTGCTCCCTCTTATATGTCAAAGAAAATAACCATATAGTTGAGATGTCCACACATGTCTGAAATATGGACCCTACTGGGGGCAGGACACCATATGATTGATTTGTTTTTCACAGCACTGAAAAGTATGTCAGCACTTTGTAAGGAGTCCTTTCATAGTCCTGTCTCAGTCACATAAAGTAATATGACAACACATGAATAGACTAAATGCAGATACGTTTAGGATTAGGTGGCTCCTCCATTTGGTAGGAAGGTTTTCCCTGTGAATTACTATGTCTCTAGTATGAAGGTGGATTCCCCAGAAGGAAGGTAGGAGAAGGTAGAAGGGAAGCCCCCCCCCCAGTAGGTAGACAGGTGTCTCCAGTAGGTAGGCAGTTTTCCCCTTTTGGTAGGTCTTCCTAGTAAGTAGGGAGTTTCCCCCATATGGAGTGCAACCCCACCACAACCATCGCCAACATTAAAAAAGAAATTCATTGTTACATTAAGTAGGAAACAGTGCAGCCCTGCTCTCAGCTTAAGGGTTCTATTACACAGGCCGACTACGGCCCGATCATTTACGTAAGCAAGTGCCGATCTGCTAAATCGGTGCTTGTTTACTGGACCTATTAGATGGCCAAATAATCAGGGAGTAATAGCTGCATGGACATTGTTAGCGATGTCCATGCAGCCCTTGCCCAAACATCTGATTCCTTACCTTTCCCCACTCCCGGTCATCTCTCCTGTGCTCCGCAGTATCCCAGAGGCAACAGCGTCTGAGCGTCCTGTGAGCTGGCAGGCCGCTCAGCCAATCACAGGACAGGACTGCCACAGCCTGTGATTGGCTGAGTGGCCTGTCAGATGTGGAGAACAGAAGAGAAGACCGGGAGTGTGGAGAGGTAAGGTATCAGGTGTTTGGGCAAACGTCAGCCTCCGGCCGCACACTGCTCTTTCAGGTCCAAACCTAAACTAACGATCAGCAGATGATAGTTTCATTGGCTGATTGTTGTCTCTATTACATGGAGCGATAATCGGCCAAATTGACCCAATTCGACCTATTATCTCTCTGTGTAATAGGACCCTAAGACCTCATTTACACATCCTGTGAAGTTGTCCGTGATCATGGACAATTTTATAGCCTATTGCTTTCTGTTGGGCTATTTACGGGTTCTATCTTTTCACAGATCTGCAATCTATTTCGTGAAAAAATAGGACATGTCATAACTGGGACCCTGATCACGTCACGGATCCTATAACTAGCATTGTACAAATTTAACAGATCAGTGAAAAAACAGAGAAGGATTGCAAAACAGATGCAATCAGAATTTTTAATGGACCACGGAGCTACAGTAGCTAGCGAACGTCATCCGCGGAACTTGAAAATCACTGAACATGTGAATGAGGTCTAACTACTGTCTCTAACCACTTCAATCCATACAATTCAAACTAAATGGAGCCCCCAACTGGACAATGGTCCTGACACAGGGTTATGTGCACAGGAGGGAAAATAAGGTCAGCGAAGTTAAGATCAGAACTACAAAAACATGGCCACTTTCCCCCTACTGTTGTCTCCAGATTGGGTGGGGTTTTGAAACTCGGTTCCATTTAAGTAAATGGAGCTTATTTGCAAACCGCACTTGAACTGGGGACAACAGTAGGGGGAAAAGTGGCCATGTTTTTATAGCGCTGGATAACCCCTTTAAAGGGGTTATCCAGCGCTACAAAAACATGGCCACTTTCTTCCAGAAACAGCACCACTCTTGTCTCCGGCTTAGGCAGGTTTTTGCTGCTCAGTTCCATTAAAGTGAATGGAGCTTAATTGCAAACTGCACCTGAACTGGAGACAATGGTCGTCTGAAAGAAAGTGGCCATGTTTTTGTAGCACTGGATAACCCCTTTAAGTCAACACCAAATGGGTACATACAGGCAAAAACAATAATACAAGAAGAATACCAGATAACATGACAATGGGTCAAACCAGATAATCAAGTGGGGATAATAAGTCAGACGGGCTATGTCCAATACCAAGAGGTAACATCAGGTCCACATTGTCAGACAAAGCAGAGTCAGACACAAGCTGTAAAATTGGACACCATGAAAGCTTAGTACAAGGCACTAGCAATGCTAATGAGGCTTAGAGAGACCAACTATGGTTGCCCAAGTGCAGCAAGTGCAGAGATTAAGTTCCTAACTGGACCAATTGTTGAGTCAGCCCCGATTGGCTCGGAGTTCCAGATTTCTGATTGGCCAATTACCCCACGCTGCCTTCTGCACGTCCCTCCGGCAATTGGGGAGGGTATGTCCAAGTTTCAGGAAACAGCCGGGAGAGGCACCTGGGATGCAGGAGAGGATGGTGCTGGCACGGGGCTGGATGAGTTTATGACATTCACCTTTTCTCACTTCCCTTGAGCAGCAGGAACCTCCTCATTTCTCCGCTCTGGTTTAGACTGTGTGATGAATTGATGTCCAGTAGGTAGAGGTCCTCTCCTGGCCTTTTGTAGGTCACTTTCAGTCTGGGGCAATTATTCCCCAGTGCCACCAGCAGCCAGTAGTGGTGCCGCTTGCGCTGAGTAGTGGACCCCTTGGGAGGTGCCAACTATAAGTTCCCATCATCCCAGTCCTGATGCCTATACAGTTGAATGGGGCACAAGAGAACAGTTCAAAATGTGAAACCACCCCTAGTATATGTCCTTGCCACATATGCCGAATTTACACTATAGCTATATAAAGAACATTACCCTCCACTTCTAGACAGAGTATATGCACACACTCCACATATCCAGGTCTCCAACTTTTCTTGTCCCTTTACAAAGATAGGTCTATAAGGGTAATGGTAGAGGTGCAGAGCTAAAAATGATTCAGTGCAACAATGGGGGGGGGGGGTTGGGTAATTGTGCAAAATATTTTTTTGCCCTTTTTGCTTGTGTTCCGGAACTGTCATCAGATACATTACACCTCTTAGAGGCAATTCCCTGAGCCACAAAGCTGTAAAAGTGACTTGAGTGGTTTAAAGGTATAATAACAAAAAAAAGTAATTCTAAGTGAAACTGTAGTACAATAAAATATAAAAGCCTGGTTTGGTCATTTACGAAGGGATTAAGGAAAGTCATAAATGCCACATACCTATTAAAGTTACACATGCTGGTATTACCAATCCTGATGAAGGTCGGCTGTGTGCATTACTTCCCATTACCTCCTGGTCATACAGGATTAACTTTTCAAAAGCCTAATAAACTTATGAACCTTGTGACATCACCAACTCTTGTCGCCTCTTGAATCTGAGTGTGAAATCTTTATAAAGAATGAAACTCAGGCTGAAGACTACAATACTGTAAAGTGACCTTAAAGTGAATGTGTCATCTAGATTTTTTTTCCTGATTAGAGCCAAGTATTGTAACATGTTTTATTTTTACTAATCTATTTCTATTTTCTCAAAGTAATTTTTTATTTATTTTATCCTTAATACATGATCATGGGAGCAGCCATCTTGCCTGAGCTGTTTTTAACAGCACTTAGTGATATTCTTTATGGTAAACCTTGGACATAGAAACAATGAACATCTCCAGAACCTCTTTGTGTGGGGTAGGTTTGTAAACATGTTCTGTGACCTGTGCAGAAGTTATACAGGGGAGAGGAGACTGAACCTCTATTGTTTTGCCTATCTACTGGTGTCACCTTTTGCTGTAATTCGTCCCAGATCACTTTCCTGCAGCCTCCTCCTTATCATCATAGACAGAACAAAAATTCTCATCTAAAACTCAGTACTCCGACAGATAACACATTTCATTTTCCAAAGAGTCTAAGAGGAATGAAAAGTGGAATCTGATTGGTTGCTAGGGGCAACTGAGCCAATTTCACTTTACACCATGTTTGATAAATCTCCCCCCCATGTGTATGTTATCACATAGACCACCTACAAAAAAAATGCTGTACCCAAAAAAACATACAATAAAATAAATCTTACTTATGATTTAATACCATATTATAAAAAACAATAGATGAACCAGAACAGCTGCTTGCAGACACATGGGTAAAAGAGAAAAACATAACATGGTTATGCCACTTATAAAGACATAAAGTCAATATATAGATAAAGTGTAATAATAAAGTGCCAGTAATCCAAATTTTCTACATATCCAATAGGACTTTGTAGAATATGTAAAAGACACGTGTCACAACCCAAAAATAACAATATTCCCTACTGGTATAGCATTGCCATAGGTGCTGGTTCACACTATGCCCATGCGGTAGGCCCCCGAGCGTTTCAGCAACACGCCTTTCTCGAGGGGTGGAGCCATACTGTTAGGCCCAATCTTTTATATACCCTAACAAAGGCTCTAAACCAATGAGGAGCTCAATCCCATAAAAAATATATAAAATCACCTGCATGTATGACCGGCGCATGTCTCCGAGGCAATCTGTCCACACACTTCCAGGTCCGAGCACACGTGACCTGCAGCATCATGAACGTGCGGTCATGACATAGTGTGAGCAGAGAGCACCGTGTCAGACTGAAGAGAGTAAACCACTTCCTGTAAGACATACAGCAACTGATAAGTACTGGAAGACTTGAGATTTTAAATAGTAATTTACAAATCTGTATAACTTGCTGGCACCAGATGATTTAAGAACAGTTTTTTTTTTCTTGAGAATACCCCTTTAAGATACAGGCAGAAAATTTTGTCAGAATTTACAAATTTTTTGTAACAAAAAGAATTCCAGGGACACATTAATAAGGGTTGGTATTGTCTGGTGAAATTAGGCACAGATGGCAGCAATGTGATCTGCGGCTGGTAAGTAGTCGCACTCCTTTGTATATTTGAGCATATTAACGTCCATTTCCATTTATAAATGAGTCACACTCGTTTCAACACTTTGTCAGTACAATTAAATCAGTGGATTTTGCGTGAAACAAAGAATTGTGTAAGATCTGTGCACGGTGAACGTTGCAGATAATGTTTGCCAAAATGTGTTTATGTCATCATCAGCAGTCAGGCCTAATATTAGCCGCTTTTGTTCATCTTAGCCCCCAGGAAAATGATATAAAGACGTAAAAAGACAGCAAATGTAACACTACAAACAAAGAAATCTGGTGCTGATTATTATTTTTTTCCTTTCGACTTTATTTGGAAAAATATGATGTAATTCGGCAACTAGAGTAATATTATACTGGGCATAATACATGTTAATATATACGCCCTGTACAAATATTCAGAACCCTTCTCAGTCAGCTAAACATTTATCTAGAGGTAAACAGAAGAAGGGTAGGAGGGGGATGCAGCTGCAGATTATTTTTTTTCATTGGGAATTAAAGGGGTAGTTTACAAAAAAAAAATCTTTCAAATCAACTGGTGTCAGTAAGTGCCAGAGATTTGTAATTTACTTCTATTAAAAATCTTGTGTTTCAGTACTTACCAGCTGCTGTATGTCCGGCAGGAAGTGGTGTATTCTCTCCAGTCTGACACGGTGCTCTCTGCTCCCACCTCTGTCCATGTCAGGAACTTATTATCCAGGCAGCCTTAGGGCTGCATCCAATTTCTTTAGCCTCCGGTAATCAAATGCAGAGCTTTTGGATTCTGACAGGTTTCTTTATCCAATGAGGGAAGAATGTTGACGCCATGCTGCCTTGTGGTGAATGATGCCTCAGCCAGAGGAGCACCAGAGAATAGATGCAGCAAGTGCTGCACATTTATTGACTT
The DNA here is from genome assembly GCF_027789765.1 of Dendropsophus ebraccatus. Lineage (NCBI taxonomy): Eukaryota > Metazoa > Chordata > Amphibia > Anura > Hylidae > Dendropsophus > Dendropsophus ebraccatus. The sequence continues at coordinate 33,528,571 of NC_091455.1, read as the reverse complement.
CAGAGAAATAGTCTGCTGTGTACCAAAAAGTTTCTGCACCAGGCTGGGAAAAGCTGAGGGAAGCAATGCAATCTGGGAATTATGGTCCTGAGTAACTGCTCAACCAGGTAGTAGTGAGAGACTGTGGTAGGAAAGAGGATAACATATCCTCAAAAAAAAAATGGATTTTTGATGATTTCAGAACTGGAGCAAGGTTTTTTGAGAGAGATTTATTAAAGGGGTGTAAAGTAAAACTGGCTCAGTTGCCCCTAGCAACCAATCAGATCCCACTTTTCATTCTTCACAGATTCCTTGGAAAATGAAAGGTGGAATTTGATTGGTTGCTAGGGGCAACTGGGTCAATTCTTCTTTAGGCCCCGATCACACTACAGAATCGGCACCAAGATTCCACGCAGGAGGTTTCCGCCGAATCCTGCCTTCTATCAGTTTGACTGGGAGGGCTTGCGTGCCTCTCCGCTCAAAGAATTGACTAGCCAAACGGTAACAGAGTGCCCCTTTAATGTGTCAATAACTGGTAAAAATCCAATCCTTGTTTCCCCAAAAATGAAACAGAGGCTGTCCTGATAAACATTAGGCAAATCCCATCAAAACTTTTTTTGTGTAGCCAAAACTTAAAGGTATATTACAATCTCAGCTAATATAGTTACACTTGTAGGGAACGTCAAGTTAAATATTTTTGCAAATACAGTGGTACCTTGGTTTAAGAGTAACTTGGTTTAAGAGCGTTTTGCAAGAAGAGCTCACAGTTTTTCAAAATTGTGGTTTAAGAACATTGCTTTGGTTTAAGAGCTCCTGGTATTGGGTGGGAGCGTGAGTGGGGGAGGGGCATGGCCTGCATAGCGGGGTCTGCAGCACAGTACTCTGACCCAGGAAGTCTCTCTCACCTTCCAATTTATAGCAGATCCACTTCAGGCTGGGGTTTGCATCAGGGGACATACTTTGGGGGTAATCTCTTTATAGCTTTAACCCCTCTCTCCCCGGACAGAGAGTGCTGCTATACTGTGTCCACATCTGCCCTGCTCATTCCTTCATGCTCCCTGCAGTCTCTGTCAGTCCTTGTGTTTCCCTTCCTCTCCATTCCTGCTATAATGTGCTTGCACTCACACTCAGCTATACACACTGCTGCTATAATGTGCTTGCACTCACACTCAGCTATACACACTGCTGCTATAATGTGCTTGCACTCACACTCAGCTATACACACTGCTGCTATAATGATTATAAAATGATTTTTGGGGTGTGCAACCAATTGTCTACATTTCAATGATTTCTTATGGGAAAATTTGCTTTGGTATAAGAGTCGATTTGGATTACAAGCACGGTCCCAGAACGAATTATACTCGTAATCCAAGGCACCACTGTACAATCATTTAGCAAACTTGTCTCCTTCTACTTATATCCCTGCGCTTTCCCTTCCATTGCTGATAGCTTATTTATACAAGAGATGAGCGAATTTACAATATTAAAGGAGCAAATCGTTCCATTACGCTCGGCCATCTGCTTGTGAGTCTACACTCTGAACTCCGTTCCAGGTGCCTGGAAAAGCTGGATGCAGTCCTTGGAAACTTCTTCTAGGATGGCATACAGCTTTTACACACACCCGAAGCGGAGCAGAGTTCAAGAGCAGTAGACGTACAAGCCAGCGGCCGAGCATAATGAATCGCTGTGTCAATACTGTCAATTCACTCATCTCCATTACCGGCCACCACTCTGCTCTAAAGGCAGTGGCCTGGCAATTATATATATATATATATATATATATATATATATATATATATAAAATGTAAAAATATTGGGGGAGATTTATCAAACTGGCTCAGTTGCCCCTAGCAACCAATCAGATTCAACCTTTCATTCCTCACAGACTCTTTGGAAAATGAAAGGTGGAATCTGATTGGTTGCCTGAGGCAGTTTCACTTTACGACATGTTTGATAAATCTCCCCAATTATACTTAAAAGGAGAAGTCTGGGAGATAACAAAATCCTACAGCCGGCAGGGGGTAAATTGAACCCAAGTAGTAACTTACCTCTCCCTGTGGCCGCAGTGAGCGCCAGGGTCGGCCTCGGGACCCCCAGCCAGAAGGCAATTTCTCCGAGTTGTTATGGTGCCACAAATTGGGGGAAGAGACCTATACCGGTTGATGGACTGGCTGAGCGTGCAGTCCATCAGCCGGGTTGTGATGTGTCAGCTCCAGGGAACCCGCGGCCGGCCCTGACACTCACTGAGTTTGTTACTTGTCAATTTCCCTCCTACTCTTGCCGGCTGTGGGATTTTATAATTATCTGGAGTTCTTCTTTAACTACAAGTGTAACTATGTTAGTTGAGATGGGAATACCCCTTTAACCCTCTTTAGATAATTATATCAGGTTACATATCAAATAAAAAGCCAATATTTTTTTTTACCCTTATTTTGGTCACTAGCTCACTTTTTGTATGTTCTGTAATAGGAAGAAAAAAAATCAAAAATCATGGCAGAAAACCAACATAAATGTGTGTATTTGGCGCCTTATTATGTTAATCCCCTTCGTAATTTACAGATTATGCCAAAGAGATAAATGACTGTAACAATTTTTTTAAATTACCGCCACGGTTTCAGCGTTAATATAAGTTCTAACACCCAAGAGCAGCTGTCCGGTGATATTTCTTAACGTTCCAATAATGTAGCTTCCCAGATTTAATGGCGCTGTCAACATACATTAGCAAAGCTTGACGGCCTCCAGAAGACGGCCATAAAAACAGGGTCCATATTTAATTAGAGCCATGCACCCGAGTACATTCCAAAACATACATGAAATGGATTTTATCGTAGATTTCTAACCTGGCCGAGCCCAACCGAAGCCACGAAGAGCAGCTCCACAGCTGAACAAATCTATGTTCATAGGCTTCATCAGTCACAATCTAAGTGCACGTCTCTAGTGATGAGGTTAGGAGAGGAAAAACATTCACTTGCCAGTTGAAGATTTATAGAAGACCTGGACAAGGAAAAGTTTGAGGCATCGGATGCGGAGAGGGATCCAGGTCTCTGATTTACATTACGGAGGTGATATGTTAGAGCGGGAGAGGAAGATGAAGAACGCACTTTAATGAGCCGACTTATTTTCCATTACACAGCCATGCGTTTTGCCAGGAGCGGACTTGCATATAAAGCCGATGTTTTTGAAAAATGAGCAACTTCTAGCTCTCTAATTCTGCTTGGGAGACGGATTGTGAGCTGAAAGATCAGATGTGGATGGGGGTCTACGATGATGAGATGATGAGGATTACAAAATCCGACAGTAATTTGTTTCACTTATGGAGATTCCAAAATGTAGGGTCATTTCCTTCTCCAGATTAGAGACTTCTGATTTTTTTTCTTTTACCCAGAGTCTGGGTTTTTGAAGAGGACAGGGCTGTTATATAAATCCACTGCATACTATGTAATGCTGCACTTGAGTGTGGGAAAACAAAATTCCTATTTATAAAAAGGGAAAGGGAAGATGATATCGTTATATATGTACAGGACTTTAAAAAAAAAAGGCTTTGATTAAAAAACATTGAGTTCACGCCATTTCATCACTATGGATGGAGGGGCTCTGCTGAGAATCTATACTTATTCTCAGCACAGTACAACTTCCAATTAGGGATGGTCCGAACAGAGTTCGGTTCGGGTTCGTACAAACTCGAACGCTCGGCAATGATTCCCGCTGTGTGGATACAGCGGGAGGACCGCCTGGAAAACTGGGATACAGCCATAGCCATAGGTCCTCCTGCTGTATCCACCTGCTGCACGGAGCGGGCAGACAGCGGGAATCTGATGCCGAGCGTTCGGGTTCATACGAACCCGAACCTCGGCAGTTTCGGACCATCCCTACTTCCAATGAAAAGGCTTTCTTTTCTACAAAGCTATGCTTAAAAGACAGTTAGGCCATAAAGGGTCACTGTCTTTAAATTCTTACTAAGAAATCTCCAGTCTTCCAGTATTTATTAGCTGCAGTATGTCCTGCAGAAAGTGATGTATTTTTTCCAGTCTGACACAGTGCTCTCTACTGACACTTCTGTCCATGTCAGGAACTGTCCGGAGCAGTAGCAAATGCCTATAAAAAAAACCTCTCCTGCTCTCCAGACTGGAAAAAATACACCACTTCCTGCAGGACATACAGCAGCTGATAAGTACCGGAAGACTTGAGATTTTTCTTTTTAATAGAAGTCAATTACAAATCTCTGTCACTTTCTGGCAGCAATTGATTTAAAAAAAAAAATTGGTGAACTACCCCTTTAATAGAAATAAAAAACAGGAACATGTCAAGTTTTGACATGAACAAAGAAATTAAACAGCGCTCCATAGCACAGGTCAGACAGCAGAGTGGGTGTGAGCACAATAATAGAAGCTCTCACCTGGGAAGGTTGTGCAGCAAGGAGGCACAACACTCAGAATAGCTTGTAGCAGAACCGCAGCCTCTCCCCCAGTGGATCCAACTGGATCATGTGAATATAACGAAACACCTCCTCTCCTAGTAGGGAAGTTGTAGGGCGCAGGTCCAAGGAAGATCAATGCCACAAGTGAAAAAATAATTTATTTAAAATTCCCATAAAACTAGCTAAAAAGCAACACAACGCGTTTCCAAACTGAATCGGTTTCTTTCTCAAGTGTCTCTAAGTTTTGACATGGAAATAGAACATGGTAACACATGTCTCTCCCCATATAGATGGCTCCATTATAAGTTTATGGGACGGATGATGGATATGATTAAGGCTATGTTCACACTTTGTGAGAGACCGGCCATTCTGTGACCTGGCCGGGTCACAGAACGTCCGGTCTCTGCTAAAAACATTGCCGCAGTGTTCTGATTAGGACGCATCAGCGCTCGCCGGCATCGGAACTCTCATAGCCGGAGTTGCTCGCTTCATTGTGTGAACTGACAGGTCTTTCTGCGTCTGTAATTCACTGAATTGCGACTGCAGAAAACTGACATGTCAGTTATTTGCGACGCCGCATGGGATCCCGGCCAGAGCGTATGTGATGTGTATGCGCTCCGGCCAGGATCCCTTAGAAAGAGAGGCAATGTGCATACACGTGAAAAGTACGGCCTTTGTTGCCGATGGCAACAATGGCCGTACTTTTACGTAGTGTGAACATAGCCTATGAGTTGAAGCATACTACTACATGCTGCTCCCCGCTTGTTCTCGTGATTGTTGGGGATCTCAGCAGAGACCCCAAACTTTTAAAACTTTTGATAAGTCCTTCTCCCTTTAAGCACCAGTAACAGGTTGTTGAGTTTTTGAATCATTACCAATAAAGGATTGGGCTTACAGCATTCTTGTGCATTACATTTATGGTGCTGGGTGATAAGTATATAGATGCCGCACAGTACATTTATGGCATTGGGGTTAAATAGTTAAAAAGTTTATCTAATCCAGGAGTACAGAAAATGTTATTAGGTGTCCCGTCATCCTCTTTCTAGTATTTGATGTGATAATATGACCAAATTTCTCCCTAGAACAGACAGATATCATGTAACCCCAGTTAGCGGGAGCTACTCAGTTTGACACGGAATTCCAGCCACTGCACCAATACTTCAAACAAGTCGTCTGCATACTAAGTTCAGGTTTTCTTTTATACTTTAGGTAGGTTATAACTTATTGTTTTGCAAACCTGTTTAATTCATTTCGTGTCTAGATAGGAAGGGAGCATATAGATGTTTAAGGGATTTACCAAAAAGAGGGCAATAAGTGGAGGACAGGAAGAAGAATATAACTTGTGATTGGATGCACTATACGACCCATAGAAGCCATGATCTCTAGACTGGTGTTGAGTAGAGTTGATCGAACCTCGGAAAATCCTAGGTTCGATCGTACTCAAACATTCACAAACCTGCTGCATTTCATCGCTGAAGCCTATTACCTAGGCTGAATCCCAGAATTTCAGGCGGTCCCCAGGCAGTCTCCTCCTTCCCCACGGACTGGGAAGGCATCAGCAATGAAATGCGGAAGGTTCGTGAATGTTCGAGTTTGATCATTAATGAGTCACCCATTATACTTACATGTCTGCCCTCCCCCGTGGTTCTTTTTCTCTGGTCCCATTGTCTTTTCCAGTGAAGGCCCGCTCAGCCAATCACAGGCCGCAGTGCTGTCCCATTCCAGAAAGCCAGTGATTGGCTGAGCTGGCCCTTTGTTTTTTTGAGACCTGCCGCCGCTCTTCCTGAACTTGCGCGAACTTTTTGTAGAGTTCAGAACAAATCTGGATTCGGGAGGATTGGTTCACTCATCTATAGCTTTAAAGCAACTCTGTACCCACAATCTGACCCCCCCCCCCCCCCCAAACCACTTGTACCTTCGGATAGCTGCTTTTAATCCAAGATCTGTCCTTGGGTCAGTTCAGCAGGTGATGCAGTTATTGTCCTAAAAAACAACTTTTAAACTTGCAGCCCCTGCCAGAGGGGAGTATCTGTGCCCTAACTTTGCACCACCCCTCTGTCCCTCCTCCCCACCCTCCTCATCATAAGGAATGCTCCAGGCAGATTGCCTCCTATTCCCCATCTGTGTCAGCTCGGCACATGGGCTGGATCGTTAAGCACCTGTGCAATGTTCGGCATGGAGGAAATGTTCCAGTGGCAGTCCTAATGATGAAGAGGGTGGGGAGGGGGGACGGAGGGGTGGGGCAAAGTTAGGGCACAGATACTCCCGTTTGGCACGGGCTGCAAGATTAAAAGTTGTTTTTTAGAACAATAACTACATCACCTGCCGAACGGACCCCAGGACAGATCTTGGATTAAAAGCAGCTATCCGAAGGTACAAGTGGTTTGGGGGGTCAGATTGTGGGGACAGAGTCGCTTTAAGCATATGTTTTTCTGGCAGCGCTAAGGTTGCATCCAATTTTTGAAGCCGCTGGGAATCAAATGCCGAGTGTTTGTTGCCTATTTGGTAGCGGTTGTATGTAGTGTTTTATATATATATATATATATATATATATATAAATTATAAAGACGATATAACACCTCCTCAAAAAACAAAACTTTCAAATTGAAATAAAAAATGAAAAGAAAAAAAAAGTTTTTGTAGTAACAAGTTGAATGAGATCAATGCTGTCTTTTTAGGGTTTTTTTAGATAAATTTTTCAGGATCCTTTATATCAGGGATGAGGAACCTTTAGCCCTCCAGCTGTTGCAAAACTACAATACCCATCATGCCTGGACAGCCAAAGCTAAAGCTTTGGCTGTCCTGGCATGATGGCAATTGTAGTTTTGCAACATCTGGAGGGCCGAAGGTTCCCTATACCAGCGTTATATGAAGTTATGTCAATGTAAAGCTATGTTCACAAAACGTCAAAGAAAGAGAAAAGGCGTCCGCTTTTTCTATTTAAAAAGACGTCCGTTACTGTCGCAATTTTAATGACTTCAATGCAATGCATTGAAGTCAATGGAATGACGGACATTGAATGCATATAGTTTATAATACAACGGACGTTGTCTGCGCGGACATCTGATTACAATTATTTGCAAACAGCGGACATTGTTTTTAGTTGTTCACACAATTTTATATTTTTTTTCACAGTCCTTTCATCATTTTTACTATTAAATTCAATGGAAGTTTCAATTAAAGACATAACCAAAGGGCAATTAATCCACCTACACTAGAATAATGAACCAACAGCCGTTAATGCACTGATGGACGGCCAAACAGTGAAATAACGGACGTCATTGTAAACTCAAAATGATGGACGTTATTTTGGAGCAGGAAAAAAACATTGTGTGAACATAGCCTTATACATATCCAGGAAAACCTTTCCTTCCTTCTGAGCATATGAACAGATAATTTTTCTTATAAAACTCACTTGCTATATGAGGCTAAATCATTTTGGAAAGTGCAGTGTTCCCTGAACATGAGGCGGTGGAGACTTCTGAGTCTACCTGATTAACACAGTGTCATAAAACTCGCATGGTCCTTAAACAGTAATAAGCATAAAAGTGAATTATTGGCCTTCATCAAATGGCCCTTCTCTAAGGATTGCTGTTCCTTTGGAATACTTAATTAAATCAGAAGGTGAATAAAATCTATTGCTAACTCAGCTCATAAAAGTTAATACTTTCCACAAAAGGGAAATTGTATAAGCAAAAAAAAAAATAAGCCCAGAAAATATCTCTGTCTATTAAAGAAACAAAAAGGCAGTAAATATACAATCTAGAGCAAGCCCCCAGAGATGGGGAGGGAGAAAGCAAAATGGAAGGGCACTGCAAATATTTAAAGGTACAGTCCAGGGAAAAGTGGTAAATAGAGATGAGGGAAACTTGAGCATGTTCGGATTCATCCAAAGGCAAATGTTCTCTATTTGAGAAGAAGTTGGATGCAGCCAGTGTCGGACTGGGCCATCAGACGACCGGAGAATCCTCTGGTGGGCCCCCAGCTTAAGAACCTGCATAAACACTAACTGACATGTTTTTTCTCACTGGTTCTTCATTGGTGGGCCCCCAGGATTACTTCCTCGGTGGGCCCCAAATACCCCAGTCCGACACTAGATGAAGCCCTAGGGAGTCTGGGAAATATGGATACAGCCTATGGCCTATGGCTGTATCCATGTTTTCCAGGTGTCATCTAACTTCTTCAAATGCCAAGAGTTTGAGTTTGTTGACTACTGTAACATCCTCCTCTCTGGCCTTCCATCTCTGCTGCCTGACTACTCCACCTCTCCTCGTGCACTGCCTCTCCCCTCTGCCAATCCTATTGCTGGCTCCGCATTGCCCAACAAATTCATTTTAAATTACTTACCATGACATCCACAACCTGTCTGCTCTGTATATCTCTGACCTGATATCCCGCTACCGTCCCTCATGCAACCACCAATCCACCAATGACTGTCTTTTGTGCTCTTCCCTCCACAACCCCTCCCTTCACTCAACTCCAAGATTTTGCCGGGCCTCCCCCATATTCTGGAACTTCTGTGACACATCCGACTCTCGTCCACCATCAAGACCCTCAAAAGCAACCTGGAAACCCATTTCTTTAATATTTAAACTAGGCTTTAACCTATAATAATTCTTCACCACACTTCAGCTGCCCTTTACCTTCTGTCTCCCTTTCCTTACCTTATAGAGTGTACGCCCTCGCGGGCAGGGTCATCTATATCTATGGACCAATCTGCCATTTACCTTATTTACGTAACATGTTTTGCTTTTGTAATGTTCTATTGTCACCCCCTATCGCTTGTATAGCGCTCAGGAATCAAGGGCATATTAAAAATAACTAATAATCCCTAGTGGTACATTGTGTTATAACTAGGGCAGGGGATGGATTGAATTATAATCATGCACCTCCCCCTTGGACCAATGAATAAGGGCCCTATTACACGGGATGATTATCGTGCGAAATATTGCTATATTGTTCGAATTTAAGCGATAATCGTTCTGTGTAATTGCAGGCAACGATCGAAAAATCGTTCATATGTTGTTGATCTAGATCTGAACCTAAAATTATCACTAATTGTTCGTTAATCGTTTGCTGTAATTCCACATTTGTTCGCTCAAGTTCCGTATTTTTTCATTAATCGTTTAGTGTAATTGCACATTGTCCATTGTTTTGCTGGGATTAGAAGAAGAAAACAATTATAGTAACGATCGTAACTAACAACCATCGTTCTGTGTAATATGGTAAACGATTTTAGGTTAACGATAAACAATTTCATTTGTGATCGTTTATCATTAGTCGTTAATCGTTAAAAATCGCTCCGTGTAATAGGACCCTAAGAATATACCATTTCCTGACGGACATACAGCAGCTGATAAGTACTGGAAGACTTGTGATTTTTAAATGGAGGTAAGTTACAAATCTGTACAACTTTATGACACCAGTTGATTTTTAATTCTATTTTTCCTGGAAACCCCTTTAACACTTTTGTATATTATTCTGGGCTAAAAAAAAAATCCATAACTTCATAACTTTTAAAATATTATTACAAGAAATTATCCAGAGTACCCCTTTAACTATTTCTGCAACATAAAGAGAATTGATCCATAATTACTGTGCTTTATCTATTTTTACATTGTTGTTTTTGTTAATAATAATAAAATATTATTATTATTATTATTATTATCATCACCATTATCATGTTGGATTTGCTTTACTGTTGTATTCTTGAAGTTCATAATACCATCGATTTAAAAAAAAAAAATTTTTGTTGCATTTATGTCTCTAAGCTTGATGTGAGCCCCCAATGCATGATGAATACGAGCGTGTTTTAGTCTGCTGATTGGTGTCCGTAATTAATTGCGATGTACCGTGAATCACGTCCCGTGCTTTTATCCGACATGATGCATGATGTAATTGATTCAGAGATGACATCGCATTTGCCATTAACACTAAATAGCTTTAGACAGATAGTGTATGGCTTTGATATGATTTTGGCAAGTTGCACAATACCTGGCATGTAAACCTTCTGAATAATGCTGGAGACAAATGCGACTTTTACAGTCTGATAGTCCGAGATTTTTCACTTCATTTTTTATCCCTTCTTATACAGTGTGCACAATTTTCATACTGGAACGTTTAATGGCACCTCCAGGGGCAGAGACAGGAGAAGGATTACAAACTTGTTCTTCACCTTAAAAGCAGCCATAGCTTAAATCCATTACATAGGTCGTACTTGTCCTTACTGATGAGCCACAGAGGAGCTTATGGTCACCGAGAGTCTATAGCTAACATGGCATCGAGCCTAGAAACATACATTAACATCAGTGGGAGTTTTCATGCATTAACAACTCCGCAGCAGTAGAAGACTTTGCAGCACACTCTATAAAACATTACTAGGCTAAAGTTGGGATATATCCATTTGTTCTGTAGTCTTAACCCCTTGAGGACTGCACAATTTTGGCCTTGAGGGCATTTATAGAATTTTTTTTTTTTCCTCTATTTAGCATTTCAATGATCACAACTTTTCTTTACTTTTAAGTTGACATAAAAGTATTTTTTTTTTTTTTTGTATTCTCTAGGTACTAGGTCTATTTAATTCTGTAATGTGTTAATATATCCCCTGTATTGTGTGTGTATAAAAAAAAAAAGCACTGTGGAATCTGTTGGTGCTATACAAATTATGATGATGATGATTATGATGATGATGATTATTATTATTATTATTATTATTATTATTATTATTATTATTATTATTATTATCTGCCATTTCAATACATATACATTGGCATTTTCTTAGTATGAATTTTCCAAAAAGGTTACTTAGGGAAAGGTCAAAAACAACACAAGAACATTTTACTGTACTGAAAGAGTAGTAGGTGCTTGGAACAAACTTTCAGCAGATGAGGTAGGTAAATATACAGTAAGTGAATGTAAACCTGCCTGGGATAAACATATACAGTATCTATACTAGGATAATAAGAAAGGAAACAATATAAGGGCAGACTAGATGGGCCAAGTGGTCTTTTTTTGCCGACAATCTTCTCTGTTGCCCTCTCTCTATGGTCCTAAATACAGAAGTAGGCTATGTTCCCACAACATTTTTTCCTGTCCGCTTTTTCATTTTGCTGTTTGGCCTTACTTTTTTTTTGTTTGGCCATACACAAGATACATTTTTTACAATAAATACATTTTTCTATTCATATATATATATATATATATATATATATATATATAGAGAGAGAGAGAGAGAGAGAGAGAGAGAGAGACAGAGACAGAGAGACAGAGAGAGAGAGTGTGTGTGTGAGAGAGAGAGAGAGAGAGAGTATCTTTTTTTTTAATCTAACTTTGGACAGCAAAGCCTTTGATTGCTGTGACTGTGGCACAATCAAAAATCACATTACAGTGGTACCTTGGTTCTCAAACTGCTTGGAACTCAAACTGTATTTTCAAGAAAAGTTTGCTTTGGTTCTCAAACTCTTGCTCCTTTCTAAAACACTTTTCAGGTGCCCAGTCTTGAAGTCCTCTGTATCTGAACATTTTTTGCGAGCGTGGATGGTGGGTTGTACCTGGTGAGTTTAGCACTGGTGAGTAGGGATGAGCGAACCGAACCGTTACAAACCAGATTCGTTACGAACTTTGCAAAAAGTTTGGTTCGGTACGGAACCGAACTTTGAGAAAGTTTTTTACGAATCTGGTAAAAATAACAACAGCGCCGCAAAATTGTACTTTTTTTCACAAAATAGACCAGGATACAAGAGATTATTACCCCTATAATCCCTTGTATCCCGGTTTTCTGTGAATATCAAGATGTGCGACGTCACCCCTGTTAGGGTGAGACCTTAAATTAGTCTCCTCAGATATACCTGGGTGCTGCCTTATCAAAAATGTAATGTGACAGCTGTCTGTGAGTATCAACCAAGACACATGAAAGCAACTTCAGTGTTCAAGCTTATCGAATTTATTAAGGGAAAATCTCAGTTCATATCTTTACAATAAAGGTTCAAAAAAGGAGAACCCTGTTTAGCCGCAACAAAAAAAGTTAAAAAAAAAAAAAAAAACAGTCCAGAAAAAAGTCCCATCGGCTGTCCCATCACTGCACAGTTTTAAAGAAAAATGTTGGCGACTCATTGGGATTCTTGGTGTCCAAGACCGTGCACCCCAGTGCTGTGTCTGGTCCTTTAATTATGGGTAAGGGCAGTACATGTCTGTTAGTGCCCATTGGTTCAGCAGTCCCCCAGAAGACCACCAGAAAGTTAGCCCATTCTGGCCACTGTCACCTCCCTGGTGCTTTAGGGGGCCAGTTCTGCACAAGTTCTGCCTCTACCAGCTTGCAACCATCCACCGCTTTGACTGTCCAACCTGCCCCGGTGTCTTACTAACAATGTCAGGCCCAGTGCTCTCAGACTGTCCTCCATTTTATGAACCTGGGTGAACGGAGCCACAGTGGGCAGGAGCTCCTCCAGACCATCAGGTAGGAGAAGGAGATATATGAATGGCTGACCCCAGGTCAGCTAACGGTGGGAAGTGTTGTACCCCACAAAGGGAGGAACATTGTCTCTGCAGTGCAGCAGGGAGGGCTGAGTCATACACTGTATGGTACATGTGATAAACCTCATAGTGCACAGGTTTCTTTGAACATGTCGTGCCAATTGTTGATCCCTTTTGAGAATGCGACTTTGTGAGCAGGCATCAGGGACATTATCCCACTCATCTGTGTTCTGGAAAGTGCAGTGAACAACATCATCAGCGAGGATTCCCAGGCCACCACTTCAAGGCTGAACATCCTCCTCCTCCTCCATGAATTGTCTGTTCTCAACCATACTGGCCTGGGTGCAATCAGGGACTGCCTCCTCCTCAAATACTCTGTTCTCTATCATACTGGGCTTGGTGCAATCAAGTGGTGCCGCCTCCTCCAATAGTTTCTTCTCAACCATATTGGGCTGGGTGCAATCAAGTTCTACTGCCTCCTCCTCCTCCGTCAATTGTCTGTTCTCAATCACACTGGGTCCAATACAGTACTATTATTGCTGCTGCTTCCACTGTCAAATGTCTGTTTTCCACCCTACTGGGTCCAAGGAACTTTGTGTCCTATGTCCCGTGTAATTATTAACATCTTGGCTAATTTTTTTTCACTATTTTTGCACTTTGATATTTTTCACTTTTTTCATTGTAATAACAACTGCAACTAAACGAAACTATACCCTATTAGACTCCCACTATTGTAGCTGCAATTATTCAGCTGTTATAGCAAGGTTCGTTTTAGGTTCGGTTCGTACGAATCCGAACTTCACGAAAGTTCGCCAGATCGAACTGAATTTTTTAAAAGTTCGCTCATCCCTACTGGTGAGGCTTCACATACAGTACAGTAAAGTATAAGATTGCTGGAGTGCATATACAGTACAGTAGTAGTACAGTCAGTGCACCACCATCTCCCATCTGTTACTGTGCTGGGGTGGGGGGGGATTCTATACAGTAAAGGATGAGTGAGGAGTTAGTGACTAATGTTATATAATTGCTGCTTTTGTTAAATGTTTGTGTATAATGCAATGTACAGTATATAGTGCTGTTCTATAACGTCCTGTACATTATATAGTGCTGTTCTGTAATGTCCTGTACAGTATATAGTGCTGCTCTGTAATGTCCTGTACAGTATATAGTGCTGTTCTGTAATGTCCTGTACAGTATATAGTGCTGTTCTGTCCTGTACTGTAGAGATTACACTGGGCACATATCAATGTAATATATGGGTACTGTAGGTAATTATTGGTGGCTGCTGGAACCAATTAAACACATTTACATTATTTCCTATGGGAAAACTCTGCTCGGTTCCTAAACTGCCTTCTGGAACCAATTAAAGGACAACTCCGGTGGGACCCCCCCCAAAAAAAAAAAAAAAACACAGACACACACAGACACCATACTCACCATCCCTCCGGTGACGATCGCCACTCCATTAGCCCGCTGTCCGCCTCACCGTCACCTGCGTCCGCCGTCCAGCGATATCTCTTGCTTCCGGGTCCATGAGAGAGAAAAGGCTGCCAGTGCGCTTGCGCACCGGCAGCCTTTTCATTGGCTGGAGCGCATCACATGGCTTCCAGCAAGCTCAGCCAATCAGGGCTGAGCAAGCTGGAAGCCATGTGATGCGCTCCAGCCAATGAAAAGGCTGCTGGTGCGCATGTGCACCAGCAGCCTTTTCTCTCCCATTCACTCTCAATGAAGACGCCGAAGAGGAAGAAGACCCGGACCGCCCCCAGCTCTGACGTCACCCGTCACAGATGCCGCCCGGGAGAAGAGGACCGTGACGACCGTAATAGGTAATGTATACATTCTTTAACTTCCGGGGTGGGGGGTCGGGGGTCGGAAAGTGGGGGAAGGGGGCCAGACCGGGTATTTAACCACATTACAAAGTTATATAACTTTGTAATGTGTGTTAAATAAGCCAAAAAAAATTTCGCAGGAGTTGTCCTTTAAGTTCAAAACCCAAGGTACCGCTGTACCTAATTTTTCAGTTATCTCATCAGATATATAGAAGAGGATCCCTTCTTCTGTATATGAAGTATAAACTTTATTCTGTGTAGGAAGGGACCTGCAACCAAAGAGGCAGTATTGCTATATACTCTCTTGGGGGGATTTATGAAGACCAGCGTACACGTACGCCGCTCTTATATTAGGCCCCCCCCGCAGAATTCACTTAGAGGCGCACGCCTTTTAGTGAATCCGGCCGGCCAAGCGCCCGAACCAGCGCCCGGCATACTAAATCTACATCTGCTCACAGGCGTAAATCATGATAAATGTGGCACCTTGTCACACCCCCCTAAGCTCCCCCAGCCCTCCCATTGGGCAAGCGTGGCATACGGCAGGTGTACGCCAGGGAGAAGAGGCGAATCTGCATCTGGCGTACATCTCGGGCGGACCGTTCATAAATGTCCCCCTCTGTGTTTAAATCAACTTTATACATATGGCCACTAGGTGTCTCCCTTCGCTGTGCATTTGTACAGCAGCTTTGCGTCCACATTCAATAGCAGAGAATTCTGGGGGTGCTTACATTGTAAAGTCAGCTCTCCTGTCATACAGCACCAAAATCTCTGTATCCATACAGTGACGTTATACTGACAGAATTGTTGCATAACAAAGAGCAAAGGCGTGAGCGCGGAAAGGACTGGCACTTCCTGTGTTTCGTCAAAAATCCACCACTAGGTGGAGTGATAGAGTTTTGACCTTCACGCATTTTTGTAGAAGTTTCCCTTTAACAATAATAGGGCAACTTATGCTTTTTTGTCCTTATTTATTCCAGAATTACTGTTATTCTCCAGAAAACAATCGTACTGTCTCAGTAAAGTGGACAGCGCCTGAAGCTTTACTGTACCACAAACACACTACCAAATCAGACGTGTGGTTATTTAAAGGTGTGATCTTTCAAAAATTAGGTAATATTCAGTGGTCAATCCTGTGGGGAAAAAACGACTCAGGACGTCAAGGCAGATGAACTATGAAGATCATGGAGGATGGGAGTTATCAATGTGGCTTATGCCCCTAATGGAGGATAATGAGAGGATTTTTACTTACATCCTGATCATACATTGTATAGTGACACACAATAAAACTTTTATCCACTGAGACTGGAAAAAACTGAAAATGTGGCCACAGAGTAATGAGTGTACAGGAAAGGGTTACATGTGTGACCGCACTTCCCCTGTACTCTGAAGAGACCACAAGAAACGTTTTATCTCATCAACATTGAGAATACTGAGAAATAAATCAGAAGGTTGATACATGTTTGAAGCAACAAAACAATATATACACTTTCCTTATATTTACTATATACAAGAATGTAACTACTATAATACTGCCCCCTATATACAAGAAGGCGTTACTACTCACCATTGCACCGCAGGTATAATGGAAGAAAGAGGAGGTACTTACCATATGTGCACAGGTGCTTCCTGCTAATTGGGGTCACATGGGTCTTACAAGGAGGAGGAGTGCTAGCCACTCAGAAAGGGGAGAAAAGTAAAATACGGAAATGGAGAGAAAGGAGCGCTGCACCTCACACCTATGGCTGACACTAATGCCTGTCAGCTACATTTAAAAACCAACGCCAGGATGTTGGTATATAATTTGATCAAACCATATTGCCTCATGTACCACGTGCAGGTCCCCTGGTTCACATAAGTCCCTACACTAACTCCACACTGTGTCGGTCAATGACTGCCAACCCTGCAAAGCAAGCGACAACAGGGGAGGGGGGGAGGGCCAGAATAGCTCTGCAACCCCAAAGTCACAGGACCAAACCCACTGCCCCCCTCCCCCACACACCCCGCAGGCACTGCTACAAGAATATAACTACTATAATACTGCCTCCTATGTACAAGAATATAACTACTATAATACTGCTACTATATACAAGAATATAACTACTATAATGCAACAACGGGAGAGAAGAGAGACTGGGGCACTCACCGATGAGTGCCCCAGTCTCTCTCCTCTCCCGTTGTTGCATTGCTAACTCTTACCCTCTAGTCTGGGAGCACCACAAGTACAAGCGCATCAGGTTGGTTCCTTTACTATACGTCCTCTATTGCTAGCATTGCTGACAGTGCCGACTGCACTCTACCGCTATATAACTACTATAATACTGCCTCCTATGTACAAGAATATAACTACTATAATACTGCTCCCTATATACAAGAATATAGCTACTATAATGGTAGAATATGAGAAATGAAGTTCCGCACTCCGATGCAAGCAGGCAAATCTTTATTACGTGAGTATTCACATAGCGGGAAGGCGATGGAACAGGGTGCTCAACGTGCCTCTGGCGGCAATGGCCGTTTCAGGCTATACCAGCCTATCTTCTGGCCTAAGAGTATGCCCCCTGCAGGTGGAAGGGGTGTGAAGTAGGGACGGGATGTGTGCATGTGACATAATTAGCATAAAAACAATTACAATATTATATAATACAGAAAATATTCTTACAAAAAGACCCTTAGGTCATTTCTTTCATTTAAACCTAGGGCTCCAGTCGCCTCAAGACCGGTTATCCAGAGAGATTCTTTTCTCAATAGTACTTGGTGTCGGTCTGTTCCTCCTTTTTGTGGGTTAACCCTTTCGAGGCCTAGGAACTTGACATCTCTAGTGCTGTTCTCTAATATGCTCAATAAAACATTCTTTGCCCCCTAATCGTGTGTATGCTGTATTTATGAAAAAGTGGCAATATTTGCATCGGCCGCACTTCTTATTACCTTGCGGCAGTGAAGAAGATAGCCAGTTTGCATTATGTTTGTTGTCATTACTAATATTCAGCATATCTCCGATAATTTTATTACGTCTATGCGTGATGCATGGCTTACGAGACGCTATTTCTCTGAGATCAGGATCATTTTCTAGAATAAACCAGTGACGAATAATTGCTTGTCTAATAATATCATTTTGAGGTGAATTCTGAAAAATAAACGTAAACCTTCTATTCGTTTCCTGTTTTTTATTTTTATGGTAGAGTAGGGATGCTCTATCCAGATTTTCTGCACGGGTATAAGCTTCACTAATCATGTCCTGGGGATACCCCCTGCGTGCCAGTCTTCTCCCCAACTCGCCAGCCTGTACCCTGAATTGTTCAAGATTGCTATTCACCCTACGCAGACGCAACATCTGTCCGTAGGGGATAGCTCTCTTGACAACCGGGGGATGAGAGCTGCCGTAGTGGAGGAGAGAATTACACGCAGTGGGCTTGCGGAACATGGAGGTCTGAATACGTTCCTCTGTGACTTGTAACTGAACATCTAAAAAATCTAAGGAACAACCTCCGAACTTGTATGTAAAAAACATGTTCACGCCATTCTGGTTATTCAAATATTTGATAAAGTCAGCAAACTTATTCTCAGTGTCACTCCAAACGATATATAAGGCACTGTCCCAGTATCAGGATGACCCCGATTTTGTTGCTATATGGCAAAATGCATTTCTGGCACATGCTATGAACTTGTTGTCGATTACACTGCAATGCAACCGAAAAGAATACGAGACTGTTCTCACTGACTTGTGTGGAACTAAACATGAGTATAAAACACGGCTCCCAGAAGAGCAAGCCTAGGTTGCTAGAAACTAGTGGCGTTGCAAATATACACTAAAGAACATAAAGAGGAGTCGAAAAAGCCAAAGCAATGCTAGTTACAAACGTAAGCCTAGAATGTCCCGTAAAAATAATTATGATACAATGACAATGGAAACATAAGAAGAGGCTCAAAAGGAGGCAAGAAGAGAACAAGTGTCCTGGAGGACATAGTGTCCCCCCCCCCCCCAATGTGGTTAACATCTCGGGGATAGCCATCGACCAGGACTGTGAAACTCTCCTTGCAAAAGGACTAAATTTCAGGCTAAATGAATCTTTCTCCCCCACAAACTTTGATATAGATTTATTCAAAGCTACCCGTAAAATTGACCGGGTTAAACATTTTGCAATAAACAAATACAATGTGCAGCAGAAAAACATCACATCACGCGGTACCATCGGCCCACTAGGGTTCATACCCCCAGAGGGTTTTAACAGCCAGGAAATAGAGTGTCTCCAACTTCTAACCGATACCCAAGGCACATATGATGCTAACACTACCACTCACACCGACACCTTTAAAAGAGGCAAGCCTTCATCTTTCACCCCACAAATTACACCAGGGGGGGCCATTGACCTTTTACAGAAACTGGTCACACGTGATGTAAAAGCCCTTAGCTACAGGCAACCTAGTAGCAATCAAACTACAGGAGAAAGACGAGCCATGAAATGGCTCAAGTCGCGTCCAGATTTAATTGTGAGGAGGGCCGACAAGGGGGGGGCAGCAGTCCTTATGTCCAAATCCTACTACACCACTGAAGCGCATCATCAGCTTGACGATAGAGATACATACAGTATACTCGACAGGGACTCTATGGTAAAAATAAAGGAGGATCTTAGAACCCTTTTGAACAAACATGTCAGCGCTGGTGCTATAGATAGGAAAACGGCCAAGAGGCTTATACCGGACTCCCCAAGGGCCCCCAGATGGTACTTTCTGCCAAAGATTCATAAATCTTTGGAGAGACCACCTGGGCGCCCTATTGTGTCCGCCTGTAACTCAGTCACAGAGGGTATATCTCAATATATAGAGTGTCTCTTGCACCCCACCCTAGAACGAACACCCTCCTACATAAAAGATTCAGGGGAGTTCATCAATATCATTGAGTGCTCAAATTGGGAAGATGGTTTTTCTCTTGCGTCTATTGATGTCGAGAGCCTCTACACCCGCATCCCTCATGATGTGGGTGTAGAGGCTGTAGACTGGTTCCTTGAAAAAGGGGGTAATCCTGCCAACATGTGGGCTTTCGTCAAAGATGCTCTATATTTTATTTTACAGAACAACGTGTTCCAGTTCCAGGGCAGGTGGCATTGGCAGGAGATCGGCACTGCCATGGGCATGCCGATCTCCTGCACTTATGCTAACCTGTTCCTCGCTAAGCTGGAACACGACCTGTTTTTTTCTCTCAAAAATCCCTATATGAATTGCATCAAGACATATCATCGATTTGTCGATGATGTGTTCATCGTTTGGAGTGACACTGAGAATAAGTTTGCTGACTTTATCAAATATTTGAATAACCGGAATGGTGTGAACATGTTTTTTACATACAAGTTTGGAGGTTGTTGCACACATCCCGTCCCTACTTCACATCCCTTCCGCCTGCAGGGGGCGTACTCTTAGGCCAGAAGATAGGCTGGTATAGCCTGAAACGGCCGCCAGAGGCACGTTCAGCACCCTGTTCCATCCCCTCCCCGCTATGTGAATACTCACGTAATAAAGATTTGCCTGCTTGCATCGGATCCAGTGAGTGCGGAACTTCATTTCTCATATTCTACCATTGATTGTTTGCTGACTTCTGCTTCAAGCACGCCAAAATTGTGGCATTTTTATGCAATATAGCCCTATACACGGCAACAGACCTACCTCCATAGAAAAGGCATTACATATACCCTGGTGCTGGTTACCTGTTTTTCTCCTTGTGGCTATATCTACTATAATACTGCCCCCTATGTACAAGAATATAACGACTATAATACTGCCCCTATATACAAGAATATAACTACTATAATACTGCCTCCTATGTACAAGAATATAACGACTATAATACTGCCTCCTATATACAAGAATATAACTACTATAATCTCCGTGTATTGCACGCCTCCTGGTGAGACCCACATGACCGCAATTAGCAGGAGACACCTGAGTGCACATGGTTTTAATCCCTCCTGGTTTTTTTCCCATTCTGTTTGCCACAGCTATGGTGAGTGCAACACCTCATCCAGACTTGTGCTGTTTGGGGGCGACCTTCTCCGCCGGCGGTGCTGGCCGGGTTCTGGTGTGGTGTTTTTGGGTCTGGTCCTGTGACATGGGGGTCGCAGGGCCGTCCCATGGCCCCCGTTCCCTGACTGTGCACGCCTGCGGGGTTGGTGGCCACTGATTGGCACGGTGTGGACTTAGTGTAGGGACCCATGTGTATCAGATACCGGCACGAGGTACATGGGGCAGTATGGCTTGATCAATTCATATACAAAATTCTGATGTGTTTTTTATTTAGCCTAGGGGCATTAGTATCAGCCATAGGTGTGAGGTGCAGCACTCTGTTTCTTCCCTGAACCCCAATAACTACTATAATACTGCTCCTATATACAGGAATATAACTACTATAATACTGCCCCCTAGGTACAAGAATATAACTACTATAATACTGCCCCCTATGTACAAGAATATAACGACTATAATACTGCTCCTATATACAAGAATATAACTACTATAATACTGCTCCTATATACAGGAATATAACTACTATAATACTGCCCCCTAGGTACAAGAATATAAATACTATAACACTGCTCCTATATACAAGAATATAACTACTATAATACTGCCTCCTATATACAAGAATATAACTACTATAATACTGCCCCCTAGGTACAAGAATATAACTACTATAATACTGCTCCTATGTACATGAATATAATGGGGATGTCAACAGATGGAAGGTTTTTCATACCTTGCAGTATTAGCTGACACTCCATTGTTCTAATTCACTTATTTGTGACATCCTGCTTAGGTCACAATGTGGGCAACGTATTGATGGAAATTCTAGACAGTGTTTCCGTCAGTCTTTTTTCAACCAAAATCAGGAGCGGAACTGACAGGGCAAAATTATATTGGAAACATTTGCTCAGTTCCTGTATTTTCAATCCACTCCTGGTTTTGGTTGAAAATAGACTGACGGAAATACTAGGTGTGAGCACAGCCCAGGGAGTGATGACATTAGTTTGCTTTATCTCTGAAATTCAGATTCTTTCCTTGGAAATAAATCAGTTCAACTAGATTAGTTTCAAAAACTATTTCAAGTTTGAATCCAATGACTGACTGCATTTAGCACCAGTAATGTTTAACATCCTTTTGTTCTTAAAGGAACAGTTCAGGCAAAAATAATGCACTCTGTTATGTCTAGAGCTCAAGTAGGTTGAGCATGGCACGGGACTTCTTAGTGTTTTTTGAACCAATGTCATGCTCCATCCTATGTATAAGACGGATAAGGGCCCTATTCCACCGGACGATTATCGTTCAGATTATCGTTAAATCGTTCGAATCTAAACGATAATCATTCGGTTGAAATGCAGTTAAGGATTAACGACTGAACAAGAAATCGTTGATTGCTTTATAAAGACCTGGACCTATTTTTATCGTTACTCGTTCGCAAAACGTTCGCAAATCATTCGCATTGAATAAGACTTCATTCGGTCGTTCGCAGTAGATACGAACGCAATAGCGAAGAAATAGCGAAGAAAAACTATCGCAAATACGATCATAAGTAACAACTATCGTTCCATGGAAATGAGTGAACGTTTTCAGGTCTTTCGCAATAGCGGTCGTTTGAGATCGTTAATCGTTAACGATTATACGAACGATAATCGTCCGGTGGAATAGGGCCCTAAGAAGAAGGGGCCAACAACTGATCTTTAGATTGGGACTACTGTATATACAGGGATTCTCCATCCATATATTGCCAGAGGACAGGTGCACTTAAGAGACTAATCTGGGCTTAAAGGGGAAAAGCTCTTAGAAAACTTCCTAATACAGTAGATAATAGCACCAAGGAGCCACGGACCCGGTTGATATGAAGACCTAAGAGGTTATATTGCTTGGTCTTGTTCCCATATACCTGTTCAATACTCATTGGGGATTTCCATTATTTAGAATCTCCACCACGATGCTGCACTGAAAATAGATAGATTTTGATGGTACCTGTTAGACTGGTTTTATTTTCTGGTGGCATAAGGTTTCCTCTCCTTAAAGTGTTGGCTGGCTTAAAAGGTTCTTCTCTTTCTGTAAAAAAAAAAAAAAGCTAAATGAGTTCAAAACAGTCAATACACCTACCAGGAAAATTGTGAGTGCAACTCTGGAGCATAATACAGGATGTTACCCAGGATCACTACAGGATAAGTAATGTATGGACACAGTGACTCCACCAGTAGAATTTGTCTTACCCATAGACTTCTGCATTAGTTTTAGACCTATGTGTAGGTGTAGCTGGGTATATCTAAAGCCTGTGGTCACAGCATACATCATCTCAGTGATACCACAACTTTAACACTTCTATCTGTACTCGTGTAGCTTCTTAGAAAACCTCAGAGTCTCCGGGGTGACATCACTCCTGGGATCTTTCATGATGTGATTACTTGATGAGTAATATAAGAACGGCCTCTTCTATATACAACCATTCCATGCAGTCAGAGCTTCTTCATTTGGTTTCTGGACCCAAACTAATCATTGAGCCATTGACCCAAACTAATCATTGAGCAATGAATGAGTGGAAAGGCCTGTCCATCAGGTACGTGAGTGAAGTAGACTTTGAGGCCACCTCTGAAGATGAGATGAGTTTTAAGGCCTCGGAGCGGTTCCAGCTATTTTGGGTCAGTGGAAATCGCTGGATGGTGCTCAATTTGGATGAGAATAGGGAAAACGTCAAGAGGATAGGTTATGTGCCTGCACGCTGTCTGGTCAAGGAGAAGCCGGTGGAAGAACAACCGTAAGTAATAAATAAAAAGTTAATAAGATAGGGAAATATCACATTTTGGTTTTGCTCGAGGTTGTATGCAGTTGACTTTAACATGACCCTCTGAAAATGGGGCCCAAGGCTGTCTGTACCGATACACCTCAGATCATGGAGAGATAGCAGTATCAGTGATGGTAACCATATTGGATTGTAAGGCTCAAAAAGTTGACAAAATGTCTTAATCGGAGAAAAACTCTAGAGCCCATTTAGTCTTCTTACAGGGGAAAAGACCCTTAACTCTCTGCGGAGTGGATGTCGCCTTGTTATTGCTATGCGAGTAGAACAAATCTTCATATAGCCTGTTTTTTTGTTTCCTAAATCCACACCTAGGGTTGTATTCAATATCTTCTTCAAAAAAGGATCCAGAAAACATATCAGGGACTCCAGGAATTACACTGTATTAAATACCTCCAGTATATCCAGACACAAGCTGGAGGTCTTACAAGCTTTAAATGGGTTGTCCAGGCTTAGAAAAACATGGCCAGTTTCTTATGATCAGTCAAGGTCTGAAAACTATACAGTTATTCATGTAAATTTTTGACATGGTGTCCAGTCCATTAGTCCATTAGTTGCTAAAGTGCTCAGAAGTAGCTGGATGGGAACTGGAATAGCTAACAATCTCATTGGGCCTAAGGACTAAGACCGGTTCTAAACTAAACTTTTGAAATGTCTGATAATAACATTCAGTTGCTTTTCTATATTTTAATTTTTTTTCCCTCGAAGAAACAAAGATTCCATCTCTGGATTATCACTCTGTGAATATTTTCAGGTGGTATCTGGAAGTGGATCGAAACGAGGCTATGAAGTTACTTCTGACTGCCCCTAACAGAGTTGGCTCCTTTCTTGTCCGTCCAAGCCTATACACCCTATCAGGGTATGCTCTATCAGGTCAGTAATAGATTCACACTTTTTCCAGTAACGTTAGTTATGGGTGGTGTTGGGCAGACTTGATGAACTGTTTGGGTTCGGCAACATTCTCCAAACTTCAATGTTCAGCATTTGCAAGGAAAACATGGATACAGCCTATGCGTGCATTCACACGTACAGGATCCACAGCAGATCTGCAGCAGATTTGATGGTGCAGATTTGATGCTGTGTACAGTTATTTAGATCAAATCTGCTGCGGTTCTGCTGCGGATCCTCAGTATAAAATACGCTGAGGCACGGTGTGTGTAAAGCTACCCTATGGCTGTATCCATGTTTTCCAGGACTCCAGGACATCCAACTTCTCCAGCTGCCTTGAGTAAAAAGTCAAGCATTCAGGTTCAAAGAACATTGCCAAACCAGAACGGTTAGGGAAGTTCATCCAACTTCCCAACTTACATGAGCTAACATGAAACCAGTTAACAATAGAAGACAAGTTCATGCTAGGAAGGGAGTCAGGGGTAAGGCATGATGTTTAGGTAAATCATTGTTTAGCAATCTATATTACTTGTCTTTCCATTGTGGGATGGGAAAATATGGTCTTTTTCCACATGAAAGGATCCTAGTTTAACACATAATGAATATAGTCAGTGGTTCTATCAACATATATCAAGAATAGCACCAGCTGTCACCCTACCGAAGCAAAGGCCCTCACTGATCTCATCATCAAGCTGACCTTAACCCTATGCCTTCTACAGTTCGAAGAGATGATGGAGTTAGTCACTTTAATATTAAGTGGGACCAGGAGCAGCAGTTCTCCGTCGGAGGATTTCCATCTTGTCTCTGTGTCCATGATCTCATCATATATCTCCGGCAGTACTGGATGGTTAGGAGCCAGTTAAGGATGGTACCTTACATTAAGGTATGTAATACAACAACAGACTGTATAGAATCTGGACAATTGTTCCCTATTCCAAAGCCACTCCAATGTATAAATTTTCTATAATTTTTTTTACTTACATAGTCATTTGCAGCCATATTGCTCAATGGAGCAGTAGTTATTGCAATATGGCATTGCACTTAGGCGGACAGACTCCGCATGTCTGCATGGCTTATATGACTTAGAAGACACAACTGCTTCAAGTTAAGCATCTTCTTCAACTTGTGCGTCCTTTATGTTCATCAATGTTCTTCTTAAGGTTGCCAGCATAGAGGATTCTTGGGAGAAACCTTGGTCAGACTTCAGTCTGATAAAGAAGTTACGTGCCGGTGAGATCTCAACGGTTTTTAAAGGAAAATGGATAGGGGGAGATAGAATCGTCCTTATTCAGTCCATTGATAAAGGTAAGTGTGGAAGCATGACTGACTGACTCAACCCAAGAAGGTCATTGTCCATATGTTGCTTATATCTAAATGTTTTCTATTCCAAAACTACATTGTAGATGTTCTCCCTTTCTTCCGTAACTCTGTCTTCCATAACAAATCTAGATTGTTGAATTAATGGTTCAATTTGATCCATAGAGCTCTGCCCACCATTAACATTGGCTTAGATTTGGAAAGTCCGAGGGCTGTGAAGCATCGATAGAGATAACAACTTTGGCCGATCCTACCAAAATTGGCGGGCTTGACTGACTTTAATGTTTCAGAGTCATTATTGCTTTTCCTTAGTAAGAAGTAATTTCTTCTAACTTTTACTGTCTATACAGGAACACAAAAATCTACCCATAGTTCCTAGAGGTATAAATCCAGGTTCTGGACAGGTGGTTGATAGATTTTAAAGATATTATGCTTCCTTATAGTGAGACTGTATGCATTCACATGCTTAAAGGGTATGAATAGAAGAGAAGTAGGCACCATATGCTGTAAGTGTAGAGGGCACCTAAATTGGCCAGAGTGTTTAGATGCAGGCTTAGGGCAGCAATCTTAGTCTTTGCCCCAGGTTAATCCATGAATCTGTTCATTCATTTCCTGGTTCTCTCAATGATCTAGAAATATTCAAGCGACAAGAATTTATGGAAGGAATTAACATTTTTAAGAGACTAAACCACAAGAATATCATTACTCTGTGTGCTTTGTGCACTTCTGAGGACCCAGTCTATATCGTCACAGAGTATTTGCCAAAAGGAAACCTTCAAAGTTTCCTCCGAGGTGAGTTTTTAGCTAAACAAAAAAAACAATGGGGGAGATTTATCAAAGGGTGTAAAATTTAGACTGGTGCAAACTGCCCACAGCAACCAATCACAGCTCAGCTTTCCTTTCACCAGAGCTGGAAGCTGAGCAGTGATTGGTTGCTGTGGGCCGTTTGCACCAGTCTAAATTTTACAGCCTTTGATAAATCTCCCCAAATGTCTTTTTATGGGGCAATTTGGCATGATGTTGCTCTGTGGGTACTGATGCTAGTACTTTTATGATCCCACTGTTGCTGGAACTCTTATAGGAGAACATACAGGTGGTGGCTATAAGGCCATTGTAGTTGCTCTTTGGGAATAGCACAGCTGTGCAGGAAATGTGGATGCCACCAACTTGAAACACTGTGACTGGCATCATCGTGGATCACTGTGGCAGATATCATCATGGGACACTGTGGCTGGTACCATCATGGGACACTGTGGCTGATACCATTATAAGACACTGTGGCTGGTACCATCATGGGCCACTGTGGCTGATACCATTATAAGACACTGTGGCTGGTACCATCATGGGCCACTGTGGCTGATACCATTATAAGAAACTGTGGCTGGTACCATCATGGGCCACTGTCGCTGGTACCATCAAGAGACACTGGTTGGTACCATCCTAGGATTCTTTGGCTGATATTCAAATAAGGGGAAGTGGTGCCCAATTGGTGAAAATTTTAGAAGACAATAATGAGATTTAGGTGCTGTCCTGCTGATAACTATATGCAATTGACACTGTACATATTTGTAATCTCTCCACAGGGGAAGAGGGACCTTTCCTAACTGACCTTCAGCTCATGCATATTGCCAGTCAGGTGCTTGATGGTCTGGCATACTTAGAAGTTAAAAATGTGGTACACTGTGGTCTGTCTTGTCACCATGTCATTGTTGGGAACAATCTAATTTGCAAGATTTCTCATCTTGAATATGCCAGAATGATAAAGGTTGGAACAAACTCTGGTGATGCTTAAGTTTTGTAAACCTATATTTAAGTGCCAATGACTTCAGACATGAATTTTTTATTTGTTCTGAGGCCTCAGGACATTGCCCTGAAGGAATAAGTATCAGAACTCCATTTTCCATATGTCCATTTGTCCCAAGACGCAGTTCTTAGACCTTAAGTTTCCATGTGTCATTGTCCTGATATCTCATGTTTCTAGTGGAAACTAACCTTTAAATTTTCCATGTGTTGTTGTCTAGAGACCATAACTTTCCACATGTATGAGTTCGTTCACACAACAGATATGTCAGGAAATTCATTTCAGCTAGTGCCTACATTTGTGTAATTTTTTCGTGCATATATGAGTTCTGGCTTAGACTGAAGTGTAGTTTAAAGGGGTTATCCTGTGCTACAAAAACATGGCCACTTTCCCCCCTACTGTTGTCTCCAGATTGGCTGGGGTTTTGAAACTCAGTTCCATTAAAGTAAATGGAGCTTAATTGCAAACCGCACCTGAACTGGAGACAACAGTAGGGGGAAAAGTGTCCATGTTTTTGTAGCGCTAGATAACCCTTTTAAGGGTAGCTTCACACGTACCGTACCGTAGTGGATTTTCTGCTGCGGATCCGCAGCAGATTTGACTAAATGAATGAACACAGCATCAAATCCGCACTGTAAAATCTGCTGCGGATCCACAACAGAAAATCCACTGCAATACGGTACGTGTGAAGCTACCCTGAAGCACTTTTAGTCTTGATACAGTCAGAAAATTACCTGAACCTAGTTACTATCAGGCCATTGAAATGAATGGGGCCCATGCCAATCCGAGCAGGAAGATACTTTGGCATGTCATTTTGACAGGTTCCCAACATATCTGTATCTCAGAGGCACAAGTCATGCTGTGAACCCTGTCGTATTCTCCTAAGACTTTGTTTTCCTGTATCTTTGCCCTGAGACCTCAAGTTTCCACTGGTCACTGTCCTGAGGCTTCAGGTTTCCAGGCCTATTTGTCCCAATACCTTACGTTTTCAGGTGACATTTAGAGATGACCGAACCGGGTTTGAGTCGATCCGAACCCGAACGTTCGGCATTTGATTAGTGGCGGCTGCTGAACTTGGATAAAGCTCTGGAAAACATGGATACAGCCAATGACTATATCCATGATTTCCACATAGCCTTAGGGCTTTATCCAAGTTCAGCAGCCACCGCTAATCAAATGCCGAAAGTTCGGGTTCGGATCGACTCGAGCATGCTCCAGGTTCGCTCATCTCTAGTGACATTATGTTGGAACCTAAAGTTTCCATGTGTTATTGTCCCAAGACTCTCAATTTTTCCCAGACTTTAAGTTCTCATGTGATACCTCAAGTTTTTATGGTTTATTGTCTCAAGGCCTGAAGTTTTAAAGTGTTGTTTTCCTAAAATGTCAACTTTCCATGTGTCGTTGTGCAGTAACCTAGGGTTGTTAGGTGTTGTTAGCAGTGGGCAGGGTGTTGGGGTGTACCAACTAGGCACTTGACACAGTGGCCAAGAGTGGTATGCCCACCCCCGGGTATACTAACACGTTAAAAAAGGTAGAACAAGATGTGTAGGTGCAGGTGCAAAATAAGAACAGAGTTCAGCACTTAACCAGGATAACAGTTTAAAGTAGTTTCAAACGTACCAGATTCGTAGCGGATTTGACGCTGCGAATTTGCAGTGAAATCTGCTGCGAATCCTGGTACAGTGAACTTCAATAGCATTACACACCCGCAGCAGAGCTTTCATTCCGCTGGGAGTATGTAACCAGGGCCCTTTAACCCCCCGCAGCATACATTACCTGCTCAGCTCCATGGCTGCATGAGGGTCTCAGTTCCCAACAGTCCTGCTCAGCCAATCAGTGCTGCCATGCACTGATTGGCTGTGCAGGACCGACGGGAGCCAAAAGCCTCACATGCAGCCGTGGCGCCGAGCAGGTAATGTATGCGGGAAGTTTAAGGGACCGGGTTACATACTCGCAGAGGAATGAAAATTCCGCTGCGGGTGTGTAACGCTATTGAAGTTCACTGTACCAGGATTTGCAGTGGATTTCGCTGTAAACTCGCAGCGTCAAATCCGTTGCAAATCTGGTACATGTAAAGCTACCCTTACTTAGGAATCTACAGTGCCATACAGTTTTGCAAGAGGAAATGTGCTCAAAAGATAATCACAAAAATAGGCAATGTCCATTTTCTTGATGGACAACACAGAAGGCTTTTACTGGAACACTACTATTGTATGTGTTGTGCACTTGATATCTTAAGTCTTTGGCTATGTTCACACACCATCCTTTTTAAGCAAAAAATGGACGTCACTGTTAAACATAGTGTGAACATAGCCTTTACGTGTTATTG
The DNA here is from genome assembly GCF_027789765.1 of Dendropsophus ebraccatus. Taxonomy (NCBI): domain Eukaryota; kingdom Metazoa; phylum Chordata; class Amphibia; order Anura; family Hylidae; genus Dendropsophus; species Dendropsophus ebraccatus. The sequence goes on along the minus strand of NC_091455.1, from coordinate 33,498,721 downwards.
ACAAAAGTCCTAAAGATATTTTGAGGTCATGCAGATCTTGTTTATTGCCCCCACAGAATTCTACAACTTTTATAAATACCCAAAGTAAATATCTATTGAAATGGCTTCCACCAGAATGTCATTATTATGGAGAACTATCAAGAAAAACCTGCGTGTGGTCATTTGGGATTTTTTTGTATGAGATCTTCACCCTGGGGCAAACACCATATTCAGGTGAGGAAAGATTGTCACTTTAAGTAACATTATAATTTTTAGTTTTTTTTCTAAATCTCATTCCATATATATATCCAACTGGATCTCAGTTTGCTTCACTTTTTCCTTCCTAAAATATGGGAAACTGGCCATAGACATACAGAGATAGTTGTTGGTAGATCCAGCCATTGTTTTTAGACAAGCTAATGTCTATGGTCAGATTTTCCTATGCTTAGTTGGTCTTTTTCCAAACCCCACCATACGCTTGCACCCTCATTTTGGCTATTCTGCTATTTCACATGCCCCATTGTTTCTTCCTATAACTTTCATGAACAGACACTACACACCCCAGTTTATTATAATAGATTATAAAATCTTTTTTTTTTCCACAGGTCAAAGCATTTCGCAGGTGCTCCTAAACTTGGAGGCTGGATATCGACTGCCCATGCCTCCTCTGTGTAGTGCTCACATCTACAGTTTGATGCGTGAATGCTGGGAAATAAAGCCACGTAACAGACCATCATTCCAACAGATTGCGGAAAAGAAATTATTTGAAGAATTACCATAAACCATATTGCGTAAACTTTTGTACATATAGAAGGACTTTGCTTGTTCTCCTGAATTGGATGAATAATTACTGAATTGGATGAATAATTACAGTCGGTGATCAGAAAACAGGAACGTAAAGCGGGTATCTGTGTTAAGAAATGGTTGACTTTTTTTCATGAAATAGCACCACTTTTTCCATTGGCTGTGTCTGGTACTGCATTTGCAGTGAGCGACCTGGATAGTATGAGGCCATGTGGAAGCTAACAGCATACTGTTACTTGTAGTTCTTGTGGATCCCAGTAGGATATTACAGAGGGACCTTTAGTCCTAGTTTGTCCTGCAGGAAGTGGTGTATTCTTTCCAGTCTGACACACTGCTCTCTGCTACCACCTCTGTCCGTGACAGGAATTGTCCAGAGCAGTAGAGGTTTGATGTGGGGATTTGCTGCCGCTGTGGACAGTTCCTGACATGGACAGAGGTGGCAGCAGAGAGCACTGTGTCAGACTGGAAAGAATACACCACTTCCTGCAGGATATACAGAAGCTGATAAGTACTGTAAGACTTGGTATTTTAAATAAAAGTAACTTACAAATCTGTATAACTTTCTGGCCCAAGTTGATTTTTGAGTTCCCCTATAACAAGACAGATCTCTCTCAAGTCTTTGCTAAGGAAACAAGTCCTCAGATGCTCTATTAACGGGGTATTCCTAGAAAAAATTAAACTTTATTAAAGCTTTTTAATTGTTGGGAAATATGTTCCCTATAGCCACCAATAGTGCAGCCTTTGATTACTAGGATGAGCTTTGATTGGTTGCTATGGCAACCAGGGCACTATTTCTGACAGTTGGATCCTAGATCTATAGATAATGGGGGGGGGGGGATGTCTATGGTGTCCATACCAACCAGTGCGCCCTCAGCTTTTATTTCCTATTTCCTATCCAGAGTAGCCTGGTCCAATAGATGTATTATTATTTTCCTTTTACAGTGAAACAGCGCCCCTAGTGGCCATATTGTAATGCTAGAACAATGCTAGAAGGATAAGATGTGTGTGGGCGGGCAATTCTCATGACATCATAATACAATGATGTCACTGCGATTTTCTTTTTCGTCCAGAGCACAGTAACAGCAGTGCCATGCCTGGATATTTTATCGTAGATTTCCCCTAATTTGGGGAATCTACATTTTCTGTTATTTCCAGGGGGCGTTTAATAGCGCCCTTAGCTGGGAACTATGGGCGATCGAAACATTGGAGACACTAGAAGGAGACCATCTTCAACAGGTAAGTGACATCTCAAGAAACAGTGTCTTTTTGGTGTGGGTGGGATCTGTACTGAATTCATTATAAGGTTATGTTCACACTACGTAGGATTCCGGCCGCATTTCGTACGCCGCAGTTATGCTTCCCTTGTTTGTTTCGAAGCGATCTGAAACAGGTCATTTACTTGGAAATCTTCGCCCAGCCCAATAAAACACACAGAACCTTTTGGATCTAAAAGTCAAGTTCAATTTGGCTGAAATAAGTACTCCGTACGGGACCGCATGGAAATCCACGGCCGTGAGTTGGAACAGTTACGTCCTCAAACAATGGTCTAGTTCATTTTTCACGGCGCCGTATACGATCCGGTCGTAAGTTCATACGTAGTGTGCACTGTGCGGGCGTATATCGTATACTTTCAAGCAAACGCATCAACCTCAAAACTACGTGCGTATATTCGCGGTTCGCACTACGGCCGGAATCGTACGTACTGTGAACCTAGCCTAATATTTTATATTTTATTACAGAGACTACTGATAGAAGCAGCCCAGAGACATCAGGGAGAAGCAGGTCACCACTGCAGCGCCGGCCACACCGTGACTTGCTGTGGAGAAGCCAGATACCACCATGGCGCACGTGGAGGATCCGGTCCCCATTACATCGGTGGCCCCGTGAAGCATCACATAGAAGCCAGGTACCACCAAGGCGCAGGCTGAGGAGCCCATCACCACCACGGCGCAGACAACCCAGCGATTTACCACCATCGCAGCGCCTGGTAACAACATCAAGAGGCTCAGAAACAACAGGTGCCAATGGGAGGAGTCCAACACCAGCCCCAAACATTGAGCAGCCGCCTCTAGAAGTACAACCACCAGCCGAAGTGGAAGGAAACGTGCCAGTCCAGGAAGGACCATCAAGGGCAAGCACCAGAGACCAGCTAATCGAGGGCCTTCCAACTCGGCCTATTGAAGACAGTGAGGACCTGACCTGCACCATATGTATTTTGGATCTAGAGGCTGGAGAGCAGGTCACCGTGCTTCCATGCTGCCACGTTTTACATCAAAGCTGCATTACACCATGGCTCCAGAGAAATCCAGAATGCCCCATATGCCGGGCCAACTGCTTTCCATAACCACCAAGGAAGCGAGCACCAACAGCGCTACAAAGAGAGTAACATCATAACATCGAATCCCCCCCCCCCTCACAGTCTAAATACAGTAGGTGATAAGAGCAAATGTAATGCTCAAATAAAACATGATTTTTATCATTACAAAAAGTGCTGTGTATTTAGTTATTGAGGGATAGTTATGGGATGGGTGTAACTTGTGGGTCATTCACTTTACTAGGAAATCACATTGAAGGCCCATCTGCATACCTCCCAAGTGTCCCGGATCCGGCGGGACAGTCCCAATTTTGGAGTCATGTCCCGCCGTCCTGGTACAGCCCTCATGTGTCTCGCTTGTTTTGTTTTTTACTGTACAGGGGGCATTGTCCACATGGGAGAGAGGAGGACTGCCTACCAGAGGGCAATGGCTACCTGAGGGGGGCTTACTACCAGGGGCAATGGCTACCTGAAGGGGGGGGCTTAGTACCAGGGGGCAATGGCAGCTGCATACAGCTCCACAACTACAACCTCCAGCATGTCCTGACAGCTGCATACTGATCCACAACTACAACCCCCAGCATGTCCTGACAACTGCATACTGCTCCACAACTACAACCCCAAGCATGTCCTGACAGCAGCATACTGCTCCACAACTACAACCCTCAGCATGTCCTGACAGCTGCATACTGCTCAACTACAACCCCCAGCATGTCCTGACAGCTACATACTGCTCCACAACTACAACCCCCAGCATGTCCTGACAGCTGCATACTGTTCAACTACAACCCCCAGCATGTCCTGACAGCTACATACTGCTCAACTATAACCCCCAGCATGTCCTGACAGCTGCATACTGCTCAACTATAACCCCCAGCATGTCCTTACAGCTGTATACTGCTCAAATACAACCCCTAGTATGTCCTTGACAGCTGCATACTGCTCAACTACAACCCCCAGCATGTCCTGACAGCTGCATACTGCTCAACTACAGCCCCCAGCATGGCCTGACAGCTGCATACTGCTCCAAAACTACAACCCCCAGGATGTCCTGACAGCTGCATACTGCTCCATGGCTTATCTACTCCATGGCTTGTATATTATGAGGGCATAAGTTCTATTTGAGGGTCCACAGTAGGCCTAAACACTACAGGGTGTTACAGTGCAGAGCAATATAGATGGGGGCATTGTATAGATTGTGAGGATGAAGCAAAAGCAAAAAGCCTAAAATATTTGTCTGGCAGATTCTTCAGGGACAAGGTTTTGCCAGGAGTGGTTTTCATGATGGACTGTACCGGATGGAGAAGAAAAGAAAAAGTGAGCAATTCCAATCAGAGAAGACGCCCCTGTCACTGAATGTAGCTGTACTGTAATCACGTATATGGTGTAAAGAGCCTGTACACCATTTGTATCTACCTCCATATGGGTCAATGTAGTGGAGATACTGGTCTTTGTATAGTGGATGTTATGTAGTAATGGTATAGGGGGTATAAGTCACTATGTGGTGATAATATTTATTTTTTATATAATGGTAACATGTGACATGGATATGAGGGTGTGACTATGGGGGCATGTTATGGGGAGGGCGTGGCTATAGGGGGCATGGTGCATTGCCGTTACTGTCCCTCTTTCCTCCCAGCAAAAGTTGGGAGGTATGCATCTCCCTTACCCACCCTAACCTTCACCCCCACCTTCACCCACCCTCACCTTCACCCCCACCTTCACCCTCACCTTTGCAGTGTCCCAGAACAGAGTTTCTTCTTTTGTTGTTTCCTTCAAAGTGTATCTTTATATCTGAGTCAGTCAATATGTTATTGCCTCTGTTCTGGAAAACTATGGTCCACTGCAAACTGTATGATGTGTCACCCCTCTCAGTATTCAGGTCTGCTGTTTCGCTCATTTTCATGTATATTTGATCCTATATGTCCTAATGGTGTGATGATGCAATGGCTTGGTGTCACGTGACTGTCCCCTGCTTCCATGGTAACCCCAATGGCCATCGAGCTTTGGCTGGGAATACCATGTGACTTCCTGTCCTACCTCAGTCTTCTCTCCACCTTTAGGGGAGAAGGGTGTGTTGCTCTGTTGTTCCTGAGTCCTATCTCCTACCTTCAAGGGGATAGGGTGTGTGTGACCTCTCTCCACTGCCAGGAGAGAGATACGTGTGCTCTGCTGCTCCAGTGTCACAAGAAGTGTTCCGGTCCAGTTGGGACCTGGCTGTGTCCTTATTCTCAAGTCTCAAGATCCTCATCTATACTAAAGATCTGGGTGCCTTTCTTCAGTCATTCTTCTTATCATCTTCTCTAATCATCAACAGCAAGTATTCATCTCAGTTTCTTTCCGCCCAGCATCTCAACTTCAGTATCACTACTACTCCTATCATCCAGCACGTTACTCTTACAGCCTATTGCAGCATCACCCATTACTCTGCCTTATCCAAGTCTGCCTTATACCCGGTTGCATCCGGAGAGACTGTTGCCACTAGTTACCACCGTTATAATAAATACACAACTACCGTTGTTTCTGAACCTTGGCATTGGTGTAATTATTGGTGCCTTGACTAAGGACAATGAAGAATTGCTCGGCCTCCGCTTGGTCAGGTTCCCGGTCTACAGCTGCTATCCCTCGTGCCCATACCGTGACTACCATCAGGCAAGCGGCTACCCGGGTTCCTACCCAGTACTACCACCTACTACTACTCTCAGCGGAGTGGCCCAGCGCACCTTCACCCACCCTCACCTTCACCCCCACCTTCACCCACCCTCACCTTCACCCTCATCTTATCCCCCACCTTCTCCCTCACCCACCATGTCTCCATTCATTGTGTATTGTGGCACCAAACAGCTTTTCCTTATTTTCCTCCTCTAAAACCTAGGAGCATCTTAACATTTGTATTGTTGGCAGTAGGCAGCATATCTATTAGACCAGTGCTTCTCAAACTGTGAGGCGGGCCTCACCAGTGAGGCGCCCCCTAGTTGTTGGTGAGGCCCAGCTGGGGAGCCAGTTTTCACAAAAGTGACTATGATCTGCACAGTCCTTTTGCTGTTGCAAAAATCCCCATTTTAGCAACATTATTAACTTATTTTGTACTTGCTTTATTAGTATAGAGAGCTTGGGAGATGAGACTTTCACCACATATAGTGAGGCCCAGGCACCCTCTTGGTCAGTTTGGTGAGGCGCAAGCATTGCCTTGATCTGTTGGGTGAGGCTCCAGCAGAAAAAGTTTGAGAAGCGCTATATAAGACAATAGATTTTACTGCACGGTGAACTCCCCCTTTTTTTCTATTTCACAGCAAAAATAGTTTGGGGTCTTTTGTTTTTTTTCACGAGTACAATACAGTGGTGCCTTGGATTACGAGCATAATTCGTCCCAGGTCCGTGCTTGTAATCCAAATCCACTCTTAAACCAAAGCAAATTTTCCCATGAGAAATGATACAAAATGCAGACAATTGGTTCCAGACCTCAAAAATAATGATTTTATATTCTGAATAACATGTAGAATAGATGAAACAAACAATGAGAAACAGCTGAATATTAGTTATTATAAGTGATTGTACAGTATAGTATCAGTATGTTGAGTGTAATGTATAGTAAGTGCATAAACCTGAAACAACAGTTTGTAGATACAGGATGGAACTGCAGCTCCCCACAATGCAGTAGTGTAGTACAACAGGCTAGAATATAAAAGCAGGGCTGCTGTCAGAGGGCTGTGTGGTCACATGACAGCAATGGGGAAGGGGTGTGAGTTCAGCATGGACCAATCAGGAAGTGAGAATCACAGAGATGTGCGGAGTGTGAGTGCAAGCACATTATAGCAGCAGAGTGTATAGCTGAGTGAAAGTGCAGGCACATTATAGCAGCAGTGTGTATAGCTGAGTGTGAGTGCAGGCACATTATAGCAGCAGTGTGTATAACTGAGTGTGAGTGCAGGCACATTATAGCAGCAGTGTGTATAGCTGAGTGTAAGTGCAGGCACAATATAGCAGGAATGTGGAGGATGGGAAACACAAGGGCTGACTTAGAAGGTGAGGGAGACTTCCTGGATCAGAGCACAGTGCTGCAGACCATGCCCCACCTCCACTCCCCCTCCCACCCAGTACAGGGAGCTCTTACACCAAAGCAATGCTCTTACACCAAGTTACAATTTTGAAAAACTGTGAGCTCTTCTTGCAAAACGTAAGTTACTCTTAAACCAAGGTACCACTATATATGGAAATATGAAGGGGGTTATTTAAAAAAAAAAAAAGGAACAATCAAAATGTTATGAATCTTAGAAGGCAAGGAGGTAAAAATGTAAATTACAAAAATTGATGGGACAGGAATGGGTTAACAAATTCCTTTGTAAACACTTATTTCAAATACAGAGCGCTTTGCAGATATACAAGGCGGAAAAAAAATCTGCCCAGAAGGAATGCCTGCAGCTGGCATACATAAACCCTGAAGAAAAAAAAGCCTAGCACAGCTCGACCTGTAATAGTGGCCCGGAGCCGACAAAGGAGAATTAGGTAAGGCTTTGCACGTTTGTTTTAGTTCTTTGGTGAAATGACCATTTGTTTCCTAATAGTCCCTCAGCTCTAGACCATTACTCCACTGTCCTGGCATCCTGCGCACAGTTGTGTGTGCTCCATTACTGACAGGACCGGGCTGCTGGAATTCATTACAGAGTTTTACCAGGGACGAAAAAAACTGAGGATCACGATATAGGAATAATCTCATTAATGATCAGAGATCAGTTCTCCACACCTCCACCAAACCCTGGCTGCTTTCTGAACTGTTATAATATTGTTGGGCTTTAAGTGAATCTCGAGCATGTTTTCTAGGACTGGAGGAGTCCTAGAAAAAACATGGATAGAGCCTATGGCCTATGGCTGTATCAGAGTATACGATCTGGCCGGGATTCCAACTGGCTGCACAAAAAACTGACATGTCAGTTTTGTGCTGCTGCTATTCATTGAATAGTGGCCCCACAGACATGTCAGTTCACACAATGGAGAGTGCGGCTCCGGTCACACACTCCATTGTGTGCAATGGTGAATGGTGCGCCCACATCCCAATTTATCAGAAATGAAGATCATCCGGCCGCTATCTTCACTGAGACAGGTCCTTGTCGCAGAACGATCAATGTCATACAACTTGTGAACATGGCCTAAGGATATAGGATTAGTGTTGCAGCCTTTATTTAAATTTTTACTCGTTTAGAGGCACCACTTGTTCATAAAGTTCAAATTTCCATTAAAGGGGCACTCCGGCAATTTTGTTTTCTTTCAAAGCAAAAGTGCCAGAGATTTGTCATTTATTTCTGTTTAATTGTATTGTATTCCATGACTTATCAGCTGCTGGCCATTTGAAATAAATTCCGCATTGGGTTGAATCCATTCATGCCTGCATTTATTTTGACTAATACACTCCGAATGCATTAAATCCTGAAGTTTTCCAATCACTTGTAGAAACAGCTAGGGGTCACTAGGGTCGCTGTGCACTTTCAGACTTCTTTGGTAAACCCCGCCACCTCGGTGAATATGTTATGTTAACGATTACAAATGCAGCCGGGAAAATGAAGTTTGCTCAAGCCTCAAATTGAAAAAATTTCTCTGCCCATTTGCCTAGGAAATTTGATAATTTAAATGTTATATACTTTGTATCAAACAATACTGGCTCCCATGATATGCTTATCCACATGAAGTAAAGTAATTAGACCTCAGATGACAAATCTTGACACTACAAAGGGAAAAGCATAATCTAGAATCGGAGCGAAGTTAAAAGATGTCATTGAGTGGAATGATTAGCCGATGATGGAAAGTCACACCAAGTATGGTTTTCACAGTTGACAGATCAAACTTGGACTTACCCTTTTATTTAAGGAGAAGGCTTTCACACAGGGTTCATGATGCTATAGTGCACAGCTAACCACATCCTAAGATATATATTCAAGGGATATGTAATAATATTATAGCATACAATAAATAATTAAAAGGATAAATATTAAATGTGATGTAATATAATGTGTTTCTATACTTATATGGTAAATCAGCTATTGGATGTACTGTGATAATATAAAAAAATATGAAAACTAGGCCCAATAAAAATTTAAAGAAAACAATTTTTGGCTATGTTCACACTAGGTAAGTTCTGCAGAAATCACGGCCGTTGTTACAACAGCTGTGATCTCTGCGGTACTTGTGTAATGCTGCAGGCTGAGGGAATCCCGGCCGGAGTGTATACACATGTTGTATGGAGCATAATTTTTTGTGCCATGATCTCTAGTTTTTATTAGTAACATTTTAATCAGACGTATTGATCGCTTTTTATTAATTTTTTTTATACATAAAATGTAATTTAAGAAAAACAATCTCTGCGTTTCTTTACCGCTTTTTGTTCACGCCGTTCACAGTGCAGGAATAATGATGTTTTATTTTAATAGATCAGACAATTACGCACGCTACGGTATATGATATGTTAATTAGCTTTATTGTTTTTATGTGTTTTATGTATAAAATGGGAAGGGGGGTGATTTTCACTTTTATTGGGGGAGGGGGCTTCAGGACATTTTTTAAAACTTTTATTGATTTTTTTAAAACTTTTATAGTCCCCTTAGGGGAGTTTTAAGTTAATACATTAGATTTCTCACACTGATCACTGCTATGCTATCACCCCCCTCTATCAATTAGAGATGAGCGAACTTTTCAAAAGTTCGTTCCGACCGGACTTCCGGATTTTTTTGAAAAGTTTGGTTCGACCGAATTTCGGATTTCTTTGGATTTCTTAGTTTAAAGCATCTATATGATACGGGGGTTGTGTATTTGGTTGAATTTAGGGCTCTACATGTCAGTAACATTGTTATCTTTTCAATATCACAAAGTAAATTTTTTTTTTTAGACTATGCAGGAAATTGACCATTACAGAGTCTATGCAGGAAACTCACCATTACAGGGTCTATGCAGGAAACTCACAATTACAGGGTCTATGCAGGAAACTCACCATTACAGGGTCTATGCAGGAAATTCACCATTACAGCGTCTTTGCAGGAAATTCACCATTACAGGGTCTATGCAGGAGATTCACCATTACAGGGTCTATGCAGGAAATTCACCATTACAGGGTCTATGCAGGAAACTCACAATTACAGGGTCTATGCAGGAAACTCACCATTACAGGGTCTATGCAGGAAATTCACCATTACAGCGTCTTTGCAGGAAATTCACCATTACAGAGTCTTTGCAGGAAATTTACCATTACAGGGTCTATGCAGGAAACTCACCATTACAGGGTCTATGCAGGAAATTCACCATTACAGGGTCTATGCAGGAAATTCACCATTACAGGGTCTATGCAGGAAATTCACCATTACAGGGTCTATGCAGGAAATTCACCATTACAGGGTCTATGCAGGAAATTCACCATTACTGGGTCTATGCAGGAAACTCACCATTACAGGGTCTATGCTGGAAACTCACCATTACAGGGTCTATGCAGGAAACTCACCATTACAGGGTCTATGCTGGAAACTCACCATTACAGGGTCTATGCAGGAAAAACCTAACAAATGCAGTGAAGGAGCAGTCTCTCCACTACACTTTTGCAAGGGTCCAACTATAGTACTTGTATATCTGTATAGCACTTTTTTTAGAGTTTTATTCTACTCACATGCACAAGGTATATATTTGTGCCTCTGGAAAACACCTATGTCATATACACTCTCGCAAGGGTGACAGTATAGACCTATCTATCTTTCGCTCTCTCTATTTTTCTCTCTCATGTGACCGCACCTCTTAAAGCAATACCGACGTCACACAGGGGGCTAGTGCAAGATCCCTGCTGATTGGATGTGTCCCGGGCATCACGGGAAAGCGTTTTTCCCGCCCCCAAAACACTTCCTGCTTTCTAAAATGGCGGCTGCCATTTTAGAAAGCAAGAAAAAAAAATTCGGAGCGGACTTTCAAAAATCCGAATCTGACCGGACTCGGACTTTTGGAAAAATCTAAACCGGATCCCATACCAGCCGAATCGGTTCGCTCATCTCTACTATCAATCCTTCTATAATTGTAACTTCCCCCCTCTATTCCAAGCGGTTGGGGACGATCTTAACAAATGGTCTACAATGAACCAATAAAGGTTCTCCCCCGTTTCCTTTACTTATTAGAAACTCTCCCTATCCCTATTCCTCGCTCAGCTCTTTGGAAATTCCAAGGGGCAAAACTCCGGTTCGTATGGAATGGGGGCCGACACAGAATCTCCCAGTCTGTGCTCCAAGCTGGCAAAACTGCTGGAGGTTTAGCTATGCCAAACATGTATGCCTCCTACTTGCACATTTCAGGATTGTCCCAAGTTGGACAGCTGGATCAGCTTTTACGAAGATCTGTCTGGCCCCTATCCACCAATGCTGTTGTGGTCGCCTACTGTAGACGTGACATATTCTCCTCTCCTAGGTCCCATGAAGCATACTGTTGAAGTATGGTCTAAGGCATGCGATTCCTTCCCTTTACGCTCCTCCCCTTCCTGCTTAACACCTATTATATCCACTAGTTTATTGTCTGCCGGTTATACCTATGAAATCATTGCTCCCTGGCAGGTAGCTAACCTTTTCCATTTTGTGGACGTAGTGGACCCATTCACTAGCAGGGTCTTGCCCTTCTCTTTGTTGAGAGAGAGAAAGGACCTCCCCCTACGGGCCGTGGCCTACCATGAGGCGCTCTCCCACGCGGCAGCAGTAATGACGAGGTATGCTCTCTTCCCTAAGCCTACGGTCTTTGAGAGGCTATGCAAATGTAACCCATCCACAAGAGGGTTAATTTCCTCCATACACTCTATGCTTAATTCACCCCCTGAAGGTCAAGATATCTCTCATGCGTATATGACCAAATGGGAGACTTATTTGGGGAGAACGTTTCCACAGCAGATATCATATCATCCTCATATATATCCTTCAGGGAGAACCAATATAAAATATAATTTTTTTGGTATCACACTCTCCACCGTCTTTATCCTGACGCATCTTCAGTGTGTTGGAGATGCCTGGAGGGAGTTAGAACCCTACAACACATCTTTTGGGATTGCCCTAAGCTTTCTCCATATTGGGGGGGATTGCAAGGACTACTAGCAGCCGTTTTAGGTAGAGTTTTGCCCCTGGACCCGGTGACTTATATTCTTAATGTTCCGCCCAAAACTATGCAAAAAAAACTTCAGCCAGACTGCTCCTCCATATGTTGACTGCTACAAAATGTCTGTTGGAAGCAACCTTTGATTCCATCAGCGATTGAGTCAATTAATCGCGTTCAAGAAGTCAGGCGGCAGGAATTTATGTCGGCTGCACAGGAGCTACGTACGGAAAAAATTTGAACATTATGGGACACTTATTATGACCTGTCACACAACAGGTCAACTGGTGGTGGGGCAGTTTATGCCATTTTCAAGTGGTAACCAAGAGCCTCAGTATTTTTATGGAAGTTTTTTTGGCAGTCGGGGGGGCTGCTTTTAACTATTTTCATATCTGTAGTGGGTCTGTATCTTGCCATTGGGGTGAGCTGTTGCATTTTTCTGTGTGTTTAAAACAGGTCAACTGTCTGATGATCTTTCCTTGAGTAACCACTGGCTTTTTTTCCCCACTACCCCCCCCCCCCATCCCCTTCAAGCCTGTCTTGTCTTGGTCTTGCCAATGTCTCGTCTCCCCCAGTTGAAATGTTATGGTTCATTTTCTGACGTGGAATGGTTTTGGAGCTTTTCGTTCCTTTGTATTTTTCCTGGAGGCCATGTGGCCCCTAGGTCCTGGATTATTTTCTGGGCTTACTGTACGTATTGTTTTTATTGTAAAAAATTTTCAAAAATAAACAATTTAAAAAAAAAAAATCATCACAGTCAATGTGACTTAAGTTGGTAAGTCTATTATCTCTTGAATGTATAAGAAGTTCCATAGCTCCAGCCATACAATGACCCCGCCGACCACTCCGGTCCTGCAGTCTACTCTAGGTCTTAATCTGGTCTACATGAAACATTCATCCCAGGGCAGAAAATGACTGATACAATACAGCGAGGCTTAACCTTTGTTCTATTGGTGATACAATGCTGTCACATGTCTAGCACTTTAGATGTGTGTGAGGCAGCTGACATAGTATTATAGGTACAAGGTTACTGGAATGCTTGAAAGTGGAATCGAAATTCACACAGATTTTACAGCTCACGACCTAAAGGTTTCAGTATAAATAAACAGTATTGTAAGGTATTTCTGTATAAGCTGCTCTGTGCCTCAGGGAGTACTATAAAAATGCTACATACGTTTATTAAAAATCTCATGCCTGACATTTTTTTTTCCTATATATTGCCTAGGCTGCCAGCCATATTGCTTTCTCTGAAACACTGATGTACTCCCTCCTATGCTGTTACTCACCAACTATACGTCCCAATATTTCTCACTTTTCAGCATGTGAATGAAGGTGGTGCCGTAGATATCGCCTATCTGGACTTCAGCAAAGCCTTTTCCCATACAGTTTCCCAGAGCAGTTAGTAGAAATTGGACTTAATCCCTGGATACTTTAGTGGATTTGTGGTTGGTTAAAGGATAGATATCAGAGGGTTATTGTTAATGACGTATATTCCGAGCAGAGTGGTGGCCACAAGGGTCTGTTCTGGGTCCTGTTCTTTTTAATATGTTTGTAAGTGACATAGGGAAGGTTTGGTAGGTAAGGATAGTGATATAGGAGAAGGTTTGGTAGGTAAGGATAGTGATATAGGAGAAGGTTTGCTAGGTAAGGATAGTGACATAGGAGAAGGTTTGGTAGGTAAGGATAGTGGCATAGGAGAAGGTTTGGTGGGTACGGATAGTGACATAGGAGAAGGTTTGGTAGGTAAGGATAGTGACATAGGAGAAGGTTTGGTAGGTAAGGATAGTGACATACTGTAGGAGAAGGTTTGGTGGGTATGGATAGTGACATAGGATAGGGATTGTTAGGTAAGGTTAGTGATATAGGAAAAGGTTTGGTAGGTAAGGATAGTGACATAGGAGAAGGTTTGGTAGGTAAGGATTGTGATATAGGAGAAGGTTTGGTAGGTAAGGTAAGTGACATAGGAGAAGGGTTGGTAGGTAAGGATAGTGACATAGGAGAAGGTTTGGTAGGTAAGGATATATACATAGGAGAAGGTTTGGTAGGTAAGGTTAGTGACATAGGAGAAGGTTTGGTAGGTAAGGATAGTGATATAGGAAAAGGTATGGTATGTAAGGATAATGACATAGGAGAAGGTTTGGTAGGTAAGGTTAGTGACATAGGCGAAGGTTTGGTAGGTAAGTATAGTGGCATAGGAGAAGGTTTGGTAGGTAAGTATAGTGGCATAGGAAAAGGTTTGGTAGGTAAGGTTAGTGACATAGGAGAAGGTTTGGTAGGTAAGTATAGTGGCATAGGAGAAGGTTTGATAGGTAAGTATAGTGGCATAGGAGAAGTTTTGGTAGGTAAGGTTAGTGACATAGCTGAAGGTTTGGTAGGTAAGTATAGTGGCATAGGAGAAGTTTTGGTAGGTAAGGTTAGTGACATAGCAGAAGGTTTGGTAGTTTGTTGATGACACAAAAGTGTGCAACAGGGTTGATATTCCTGGAGGTGTCAGTAATATGGAAAATGATTTAGCTTTGCTAGATAAGTGGTCCAAACAATGGAAACTGCAGTTCAATGTTTCCAAATGCAAAATTATGCACTTGGGGAAAAGGAATCCTCTGTCTTGGTATTGTATTAGTAATTCTGTATTAGTGAAAAATTTAGAAGAGAAGGATTTAGGGGTAGTGATTTCTGACAGTGTTAAAATGAGTCATCAGTGCAGTTAGGCGGAAGGGAAAGCTGATCGTTTGCTGGGCTGTATATATAATGGTATGCTGGGCTTTATATATAACGGTATGCTGGGCTGTATATATAATGGTATGCTGGACTTTATATATATAATGGTATGCTGGGCTGTGTATATATATATATATATATATATATATATATATATATATATATATATAATGGTATGCTGGGCTTTATATATAATGGTATACTGTGCTGTATATATATAATGGTATACTGTGCTGTATATATATATATATATATATATATAATGGTATGCTGGGCTGTATATATATATATATATATATATATATATATATATATAATGGTATGCTGGGCTGTATATATATAATGATAAGCTGGGCTGTATATATATATATAATTGTATGCTGGGCTGTATACATATAATGGTATACTGGGCTGTATATATATATATATATGTGCGGAGCTTGACATGGAAGCGGCCGGACGTGCAGCCTAGGAGCTCCTGCTCAGGCCGACGTATATAGGGGGCATATCAGCAGCAATATGGGGCTAAAGCGCACCAAAACGGCCAAGAAGACTCCGAGGGTCCCGAAGCCACAGCAGACCCCGATATCAAACTACTTTAGCCCTCTGGCTGACTTACCGGAGGATCCGGAGAGCGGCGTGGAGGAGCCAGCACCATCTTGGATTGCGGGAGGCACGCGGCGGCAGCGGGAGACTAGATCCCAGACTGCTCGGCAGGGGGAGGCCACATTACCGGGCCACCGGACCCCGTCCAGACCCAGGCGAACTGGAGAGGGAGGTGAGCCGCAGCCATCTTCAGCCGCTGCGGCGCAAGTACCGGGACTACAAGGCAGGCGCGAGCCGGCATTGGAGGTGGGGCCTCAGCCCTTCCCTGCTGTGAGGGAGCCGGAGCTCGCGTCCTCTGCAGAGCAAGCAGGGACTGTGTGTGAGCCACTGGAGGGGGACCAGGTGGTGAGAGTCGGGGACGGACACCGGCACCAGTGTAGCAGGGACAGTGTTACGGGCACGTCATCTGGGGCGACAAACTGCCCACTACTTCAGCAGCTGCCCCATACTAATAGCACCACCCCTGTCACCATCTCCCTGTGTGCTGAAGACCCCTTCTCTGCTGGGACACAGGACTTGCCCTCAGCCACTCTGCATCTAAGCAGCCTGCCATCTGAGACTGTTATCTCTCCCTTAACTACCTTTGAGGCCACTGCTATGAGTACCACAGAGCAACGTGTACCTGCTTCTCAGAGACAATATACCTTATCTCAATCTGGTCTGCCCCCTGCTGGCTCTGCCCATAACGTTACATCCATGGAGGCCACTACTGTACAACACTCAGAGGCTGCTGCCGCCTTGAGGGCCCATCCGGAACTGCAGGCGTTGCTCACATTACTGCCTTCCAAGATGGATTTAGACTCTATGGCGTCTGATCTGAAGGCGGCTTGGTGGCAGGATTGGTGCTGTTAAAGCAGACGTCTCGGCACTGCAGACTAAAGTACAGGAACTGGAAACTTTTAAAGCCACAGTACAGCAGTCTTTGTCTGATCTTCAGCTGACTGTCACATCCCAGACCACCCAGCAGCAGCACCTATGCTCCCAAATAGATGACCTGGAAAACCGCAACAGGCGCAATAATATTAGAGTCAAGGGACTGCCTGAGGCAACGCGCCCACCAGATCTTCTCTCCACCCTTACTGGCATATTCAACTCGCTGCTGGGCAAACCGCCAGATGCGCCACTGGAAATTGACAGAGCGCACAGGGCGCTGAGACCGCCGAGCACCGACCCCAACAAGCTTTAAGATGTGATATGCCGCGTACACTATTACTCCGTCAAGGAGGAGATTATGAGAAAGGCACGCATGCTCCCGGAAATTGACTTTGACGGTGCCAAGCTCCAACTGTACCCAGATCTGTCACGGCGCACCCTGCATTTGCGGGCAGCCCTGAAACCACTCCTCTCTCTGCTGCAGGCACGTAACATCCCATACCGTTGGGGCTTCCCATTTTCCCTTTCTGCACGGCTTGGAGCTACGGTTGCTACGCTGCGTACTCCAGAAGATCTTGGACCCTTCCTTACAGCCTTTGATCTGCCTCATGTTGTGTTGCGGGAATGGGAACGCCTACTGACAGACCCAACTGCAGATGCCTGGGGAACCGCCCTACCGACAATGAGAAGTGAGGGGCGACGACTCTCTCCTCAGCCACAACACGCGAGAAGGAGGAGGAGGAGCGCGTCTAGGTCAGACTCGGAGCTCTGAAGCTCTGCTGCGGCTGCTGATGGACGTGAGATTACTGCCATATTCTATTGTGCTCATTGCTGATTTAGATTGAGACTGATGCTAAATAGTGCGCTTTGTGCCCCTACAGTATTTTTCATTCCCCCGTACAATTGTTGAGTTGTATTTTCTACCAATGTCGGCCTGTTGCCGTCTCCTAATCCCATAGATTGGTTCTCATGTTGTTACCCCCAATAGGTATAGAGGCGGGATATTGCCGCCTGTTAAAGGCAGTCATGTTACTGCTGTTGTTAGAATTGTTGCTACCTCTGTTAAGTAGCTGTTTTTCTTGTTTTTTTCTCTTACTACTACCCTGCTCTTTCTCTTCTCTCTGCCAGCACAGCCTCTCCCCCCTGCCGGGGATCGTAATCTTCTCTAGACGGCCAGTGATATGGCCCTGATGAACATTGCCACCCTGAATGTTCAGGGTCTCAATGTCCCGGAGAAGAGGGCACAAATTTTATATACTATGCATAAACAGAAGGTACAGGTTTTATGTGTTCAGGAAACACATGTTTATACTGCTAATGTCCCTAGCATTCATAACAGATATTATCCTTCCTAGTACTACAGTAGTAATTCCACTAACAAAACTAAGGGTGTAGCGATTTTTATTCATAAGTCTCTACCATGTCAGGTGTTGGACGTGAAGACAGATCCTGAGGCTCGGTTTTTGTTTATCCGTTGCCTTATTGAAAACCAGCCTTACACATTAGCTAATATATATGTGCCCAACTTAAACCAGCCCGCATTTATAATAAGTATACTGGATGAGTTAAATGCTTATGCTCAGGGTAACATAATCTTGTGTGGAGATCTCAATGTGACCCTTGACCCCAGGGTAGATACATCCTCAGGGGTGTCTTCACTGTCCTTCAGCAAATTGAATAAAATACGTAGAGCCCTATTCCACATGCAGCTATGTGACGTTTGGCGCCTGCAGCACCCGACCAATAGGGACTATTCCTACTACTCCAGCCCACACAATAAATACAGTAGGATTGACTATATTTTTGTGCACCACCATCTTCTGCCAAGGGTCTCCTCATCCTCCATAGGAAGTATTATCCAAACTGATCATGCCCCTGTGCAGTGCAATCTCGCCATGCCGGATTTGCCCCGTGGGTCATATAATTGGAGGCTGAATGAGACCCTTTTGCATGACCCTCTGTGTCTAACCGACCTGAAGACTACTATCAGCAATTTCATGACTGATCATGCTGGGGACACTACGGCTCCTCAAGTGAAATGGGACACGCTCAAATGTGTTTTGAGGGGAGTGCTGATCGCACATGGTGCGCGTCTTAAAAGGGAGGCGGCTGCTAAACTCAAAAGATTACTCTCTGAGCTCCATCAACTGGAGACGGCACATAGGGCCACGCTTAAGGAGGATACGTATCGTGACGTACTGCGGGTGCGACACGAACTCACCTCCCTGCTTAACAAAAAGCAAAAACGGTTTAGACAGCTCTATGCTGGCAGGTTTTATGAGGAGGGCAACAAGGCGGGCAGGATGCTAGCTAGGGCCTTAAGGGATAAACGAGCAGCCCTGTACATACAATCAATTAAAAATACTGAGGGCGCTGTGCAACGCTATACCTCTGATATCTTAGAGTGCTTCAGGTCTTATTATGAAAACTTGTATAATCTCCCAGCGCCCGAAGCCACGGTGGAGGAGGCTCGTAACTATGTGTCGGATACTAAACTACCCCGCTTGGAGCCTGATCTCCTTGCTGCCCTCGAGGATGGTTTCACTGCAGAGGAATTGTCCAGTGCTATCTCTGCCCTACCGTCAGGTAAGAGCCCAGGCCCCGATGGCTACACGGCAAAGTTTTTCAAGGTACTACAAGCTGACTTAAATTCGAGCTTGCTAGCAGCCTTTAACAATATTTCTGCCTCCTCCCCGTTGCAGCCTTCTTTCATGTGTGCCCATATAGTTGTCATCCCCAAGGAGGGGAAAGATCCTAATCTTTGTCCCAGCTACAGGCCTATCTCCCTCATAAATACTGACGCGAAGCTATTCGCTAAGCTTCTGGCGAATCGCCTGGCCTCGCTCCTAGGGCGAGTAATCCACCCAGATCAGGTGGGCTTTGTCCCCCTGAGGGAGGCACGCCAAAACACCCTGAAGACCTTCTCTGTGATCCATCATGTTCGCTCAACCAACATACCTTGTATGATGCTTTCCTTGGACGCAGAGAAGGCCTTCGATAGGGTAGACTGGGTGTTCCTGACAGAGGTTTTGAGGGGCCTGGGGCTGGGACCGCTGACTCTTGGCCGGATACTTGCCTTATACCACAACCCTGTAGTGCAGATAAGAATCAACGGCTCATTATCAGCCCCCTTCACGATTCACAATGGCACTAGGCAAGGGTGCCCTTTGTCCCCATTGCTGTACGTGCTAGTAATGGAGCACTTACTACAGGCTATTAGACAGTGTTCGGACATCTCTGGGGTCAACATAGGAGACATGCACCTTAAGTGCTCCGCATTTGCAGACGACTTATGTGACGCGCCTGGAAACTACTCTGCCTGCCTTGATGTCCACCCTAGATGCCTTTAGTGTTGTAAGTAATTATAAGATGAATCTGACTAAAAGTGTGGCCCTAAATGTGACCCTCCCACAGGCGGAACTTGGGGGGTTGCGCAGCCACTTCCCTTTCACATGGACGTCCACCTCCTTTAAGTATTTAAGAGTTCATGTCCCAGCTGACTTGTCCCAGACCTACTCCTTAAACTTCTCCCCGCTATACGCCCGCCTTAAAGTAGATCTGAATAAATGGGATCGCAAAGATTTTTCGTGGCTCGGGCGGATTAATATTATTAAAATGAACCTGCTACCGCGCCTCTTATACTTATTTCAGACAATCCCTGTAATACTCCCGAGAGCCTTCTTTACTGACATTACGAAGCTGTTTACCCGATTTATATGGATGAGAGCTCGCCCTAGGATTGCAAGAACCACGCTAACTTTGGCTAAGGAGCAGGGCGGACTTGCGCTGCCAGACCTATACAAATACTACGTGGCGGCAGTCGCTACCCGCCTACTTGACGGGTTCCACCACACCTCAGCCAAATTGTGGGTTAAATTGGAAACTCTCATCTCCCGATTTGCTCTCCCGACGATACTCTGGGTACGTCCAGGAGCGTGGAAAGGCGCTCTTATCAGGCGCCTGCCCTTGATCGCACGCACCACCATGACTATCCTTAGAAGGCACCGCATACAGCCCATCCTGTTTACCCCAGACGAATCCCTGACGCCGATTAACAATAATCCTGACTTCCCACCGGGCCAGCTTGGTACAGAATTCCTGCAGCAGCCAATGGAGTGCAGATTTCTCTTTCAACAGGCGACTACAGCTTCGGCGCTCCTGCCTTATGAGTCACTGATTCCGGGGCCGGCCCGCCGACAACAATATCATTGGCAGTATCTGCAGCTGTAGCATTACTATAACGCTTCAGCTAGAACTCTCAAACTGCATAGAAAGTTGACGCCGTTTGAGGAGTGGTATGTAGCTGCGGAGGCTCCCACCCATGTTGTATCCCTGATATATAGTTTGCTGGTGGCACCCTTGCCTAATAGGAAACTGCTGTACCAGGTTGGCTCATTCACTTTGGCGGACTGGGATAAAGCTTTTTTCTTGTGTCATAAGTCCTCGGTGGACCAATTATAAAGTAATGTCGAGATGGTATCGTGTTCCGAGCTTCCTACATTCCATATACCCCACAGTGTCTGCGCTGTGCTGAAGATGTGGGCAGGCTCAGGGAACAATGGTCCACATCTGGTGGGGCTGCCCTAAATTACAAGATTTTTGGCGGACGGTTGTGACGCTGACGCAACAAATCTCGGGGGTGACCCTGACCAATCGACCATCAACGGTGCTGCTATCTATGCTTCCTGGTACTTTGTCACAATGCAAGAAAAGTATCGTCAGGTTCCTTCTATTAGCGGCAAGGACAATCATCCCCAGGAAATGGAATTCGGAGATACCGCCTTCCATAACTGAGTGGTTTGCAGAAATTCAACACATTCAGCGAATGGAAGAGCTAAGGGCTGACCATATTCATGCTCCTCCTTCAGCCACCGCCTTGTGGTCTCAGTGGATGATGTTTATGGGCACCCCTACCTACCGCACGCATGCTATCTCTTAGTCTTTGGTACTGTGGATGTAAGCATTAGACTGCTGTTAGGACCCCTGTACCTTCTTCACCTTTGGCATCTATGCCAGTTCCCCCCTCTTCTCCTTACCTGAGGCTGTGCTGGCCCTCTTTTCTCCCTTCTCTCTCCTCTTTCTTTTTTTTTCGGTTCACTTTTCTGCTACCCTGATTGACTTGTATCCACCACTAATTGGTGGCCTGTGTTGAAGGTGTCCCGAGTCTTGTAATCTAAACTTCAGGCCATGTTATGTTGGTATGCTGTGTATATATAATGATATGCTGGGCTGTATATATATATATATATAATGGTATACTGTGCTGTATATATATATATAATGGTATGCTGGGCTGTATATATATATATATATATATATATATATATATATAATGGTATGCTGGGCTGTATATATATATAATGATAAGCTGGGCTGTATATATATAATGGTATGCTGGGCTGTATATATATATATATAATGGTATACTGTGCTGTATATATATATATAATGGTATGCTGGGCTGTATATATATATATATATATATATATATATATATATATATATAATGGTATGCTGGGCTGTATATATATATAATGATAAGCTGGGCTGTATATATATAATGGTATGCTGGGCTGTATATATATATATATATATATATATATATATATATATATATATATATATGGTATGCTGGGCTGTATAGCTAGAGGTATAACCAGTAGGAAGAGGGAGATTGTGATCCCGATGTATACAGCTCTAGTAACATTACATCTGGAATACTGTGTCCAGTTCTGGAGACCTAACCTATTGATAAAATAGAACGGGTTCAGAGACGGGCTACAAACATAGGGGATGGTCTAAAGCATCAGGAATGATTTAAAAATCTAAAGCTATATAATCCACAGGAAAGAAGGAAAAGGGGGGACACGATTACAACCTTTATAGGGGTACTGCAGAGAAAAAAAGCCTTTTTAAAATCAACTATGGTCAACAAGTTATAAGGAATTGTAAATGACTTCTGTTTAAAAATACCAAGTCTTCCAGTACTTATCAGCAGCTGTATGTCCTGTATGTCTGACACAGTGCTCTCTGCTGCAACCTCTGTCCATGTTAGAAACTGTCCAGAGTAGAAGAGGTTTTCTATGGGGATTAGCTACTGCTCTGGACATTTCCAGTCATGGACAGAGGTGGCAGCAGGGAGCAAGTTTTGATTGATGCACTTGTACATTGCCTTGTACATTGAATCCTGCTTTATTTACTGTAGTCTCTTAAGCAATATTAAATGCACACAAGGGCACATACATGTGTACAGAGACATCCAACTCCAAAAAGTTAGTGTTATTTTTGGCAGCCTAGTAGATGACGTATCCCACTTAAAATGTCATCAGCCCGATACCCCCACTACATCAGAAAACTCACCTTGCCTGTGGCATCCAATTGCTACGGTCTCATCTGGGTTACATTTCTGTCATTTCCTTCCTTGACTCCGCTCTTCTCCAGAGAGATGATTAGCGCACCATTTTCGGGTTCTGTTACGCTCCATGTCAGGAATAGACCATTCTCCATCACCTTTAATGTTTTCTTGCAAATTTCAGCGATATGAGTTTCAGTGCGCTCCTTGACACGGCGACCTTTCCTCCGCTCATTATTTTGCTTGGCTGACCACTCTGCCTCTTCCCTGTTTATAGCCTCACGGACCTGTAGGAATATTCTGCCAGCGCAAATAATGATTTTTACAAGGTCAAAGCGAAGTGCTACGTGTTCACGGCATACGCGAGGCACCACAAGTGCGAGCCATTCCTACCATATTAACAGAGCTATTGCAAAACAATTCTGAACAGAAACAATATCTGATCAACTGGTTTCAGAAAGTTATATAGGTTTGTAATTTACTTCTATTTAAAAATCTTAAGTCTTCCCACACTTATCAGCTGCTGAATGTCCTGCAGGAAGTGGTGTATTCTTCTTCTGTGTCCAGTCTGACACAGTGCTCTCTGCTGTCACCTCTGTCCGTGTCAGGAACTGTCCAGAGCAGGAGAGGATTTCTATGGGGATTTGTTACTGGTCTGGACAGTTCCTGACACGGACAAAGGTGGCAGCAGAGAGCACTGTGTCAGAATGAAAAGAAAACAACACTTCCTGCAGGACATACAGCAGCTGATAAGTATGGGAAGACTGGAGATTTTTTAATAGAAGTAAATTACAAATCTATATAACTTTCTGAAACCAGTTAATTTGAAGAAATTTTTTATTTTTTTTGCTGGAGTAATCCTTTAATGTCATGATATGTAATCCCTGGTTGCTGTTACCCTATGGTGAATTAGGGTATAGCCTGGGGGCTAGTGGAAAATGCATCTCAGGTGCTGGGTGCCAGGGGAGGTGCAAACATGCCACTATGCCTTGCCCAGAGGATTCGGATACAGGGCTCAGGCAATGGACTGAATCTTTGCGTGAAGGAAAGCTTAGCTATGACTCATGCATTAGGCTAAGAAAGGCGCACAAGGTGATACTAACAACATTCAGCCCTGGGCAGTAATGGAAAACTCAAACCTGAGTGACGTGTGTGCCTGATATACACAAAAAATAACACTTAAAGAGACTCTGTCAGTAGATATCTGCTGTCCTATCTAAGAATAGCATAAACTAGTGACAGAGAAGCTAAACAGAATGATGTATCACTTACATTGTTCTGTGCAGCTGATCCAGAGATATCCTCCTGAATAACATGGACAATAAGTAGTCCTCTCCATTATGTGCATGAGCCCAGTAGTCCTGGATATTCATGAGGAGCAGAAAACTCCACCCACCAGCTGCTGATTGGTTGTTGTTATCTATCCATGCTGTGTATAGGAAGCCAATTGTCAATCAGCAGCTAGAGGGAAAGGGCGGCAAGAATCCTATTCTCCTGCATATTAGGAGAACGGCTGAACCGAATGATGTACGTAATACACAAATCTAATCAGCATTTCTGTCACTAGTTTATGCTGCCCTCATTTAAGGTGGCATAAACCTAGTGACAGATTACCTTTAAAGTGCCCATACATTCTCAGTAACAGTCAGTCGAACAATTTTGTGGCCGACATTTATCTCTACAGTCCCCATACATGTACATTCAATATGGCCACATTTTCACGTGTTTTCACTATCGGGAGGGGTAAATTTGGAAAGACTGGGTACCTATGTAATCTGCAGACCCAACCATGCATATTTCTGAAGAGGTGTGCAAGTGGGCAGTAGTAGCGGTGCACTAGGGGCTTGAGATAGTGTCTGGTGCACCAGAGTAGCTCATTGGCATATTCAGTATTTCTTTCTCCAGAACCGCACTACAGATTTTCATAGCAATAGCATTTCTGTCAACAGCGTCATAGCCATCTACACCTACTAAAATATCAGTATGGGGACTGGGGTAGGTATAGAGTAGTGAGGCCTAACTACAGGGGAACGTACAGTATAGGAGCTTAACAACAGTGGGGCACACAGTAGGGCGGCTAACTATCATATAGGGTGGGGCTACAGCGTAGGGGTATACCATATAAAAGCAACCCTGAAAATAAGCCCTAGTATCATTCTCGAATAATATCTAAAAAAATACATGAAAAATACATACATAATACATAAATAAGATTATGACAAAAAAAATAGTAATAAAGTTCCGACGTGCAACCAAGCTTTGGCCAAAAAAGTTTACGT
Organism: Dendropsophus ebraccatus; assembly: GCF_027789765.1. Taxonomy (NCBI): domain Eukaryota; kingdom Metazoa; phylum Chordata; class Amphibia; order Anura; family Hylidae; genus Dendropsophus; species Dendropsophus ebraccatus. The sequence continues at coordinate 33,473,700 of NC_091455.1, read as the reverse complement.
AGGCCTGCAAGGCTTCCTTTTGGCCAGGTGATTTTTACCAGAAGAACCTTAAATAACCTGCAAAATAACTCTAGTAAAAAATAAGCACTGAAAAATCTAGACTATCCATGGTAAAACCACAAAGTCATATATTACTTGCTGGGTTAAAAAAAAAAATCAATGTCTCATTGCCACCATCAGTGCATTGCCATATTGTGCCTAAAATTATTAGTCCTAGTTTAGTGTTGAGCCGAGAGGCCGAGCTGTTAAAGTTTGGCAACATTCTCGGAACCTGAACGCTCGGCATTTGACTCCCGGCGGCTGGAGAAGTTGGATGCTGCCCTAGGCAGTCCTGGAAAATATGGACACAGCTTATGGCATCCAACTTCTGCAGCAGTCAGGAGCAGGGGCAGATTAACTTTACTATGGGCCCCGGGCTGTTTACCAAGCTTGGGCCTCCCCAACCCACTGTAACTATGGTGGCACTAGTCTTTTTCCTCCACAATGCAGCCTGTAAAGGACCTGTGGTGACATCATTGTCACATGATAAGGTCCTTCAATATATTCTCTAATGTTACTGCATTGTCTTCTGGCTGCAGTTTTCCCTGGTTTGTGCAAAATGGTGGTAAAAATCAGCAATTTTTATGCAAATCATGGCTGAACATAAGTCTGTTTGGGGGGCCATGGGCCCATCAGAAGTTCAGGGCCCCGGCCTACCGCCCAAAACGGACCTATTATAATCCACTACGTCAGGAGTCAAATGCCGGGTGTTCTGGCTCTGAGAATCTTGCCAAACCTGAACAGTTCAGCCTCTTTGTTCAACACTATTCAAGACTAGTTGCGTTGGCACATGAGACGTGTATATATAAATATATATAAGCTTTTATGGAACATTTTTATTGTAAATAAGATCCGTAATTTTCTTTGCTACCAGCTAATGGTAATATGGGGTGACCTGGGGCAATTCCTTTATAAGTCATTTCTCTATTTGCTCGACATGTCATAAAGAACAGAAAACACATGTTCTTCACCACTGCCTCCTGCCAGCGAGTCTACATCTGCTCGTGAACTCCAGCAGACAAACAAATAATAGGCCAAACATGTCACTTCATTTTTTTTCCTACCTGGAAACCCTTGTTTCTTTATTTTTCTTTCTTTCTTCTTAGTATATTAGAGGTAGACCTGTAACGCTCAGTCTTATAACCTACGTCATATGTTTGTTCATGGAAGACGTTATACCGGAATAGTTTCTTACAACTTCGCTGCATACACGATCACTGTAGTTACCAAAGATATCAAACAACAATGAGGAGCAAAGAAAATCAGAGTCCCACATAGGCGGAGTGACGTGTAGGTCCCATGTCACAAAGTTATTCCAACCTACTCAGTGCGACCCCCCACGGAACATGAGAACATGCGGAACCTTCATTTTCATGATCGGTGAGACACCACCCAAAGGGGTTAGAAACAGCAGCTACTTTCTTGTTAAAACAGCACCACCCATATCCTCAGGTTGTGTGTGATATTACAAATCAACTCCATTCACTTCAATGGAACAGAGCTTCAAAGCCTGCACCCAAACTGAGGACATGAGTCAAGAAGACAAAACAGCCATGTTTTACTAAGCTTGGAAAACCTCTTAAGAAGAAACAATGAGTGCTGCATCCATGTCCTTGAGATGTGATAAAATGACTAGAGATGAGTCAACCAGCCGAGGGTTCGGGTTTGTGCAAACACGAAAGATCAGTTTTTGCATCCTGCTATCTGCCCGCTCTATAGAGAAGGTGGATACAGCTTTAGGATCTCCTGGAAAACTTGTTTACATCAGCAGTCTCAGAAGGAAGGGGGGAGGTGGAGACGAAGAGAAAAGCTCACACAGAGTTTTTTGTGTCTTCAGCAGGAAACAGCGACTCAGAACTGAGGGAAGGAGACTGAATAGATAATAACCAGAAATTAGTATGGAAGTATGGAAGGAATTAATAATCTCACCATGGACAGCAAAATATGAAAAGTTATGTTTGAGCGTTATACCCCTTTAACCTCTTAAGGACAGAGCCAATTTTCGTTTTTGCATTTTCGTTTTTTCCTCCTTGTGTTTAAAAGGCCATAGCACTTGCATTTTTCCATCTAGAAACCCACATGAGCCCTTATTTTTTGCATCACTAATTGTACTTTGCAATGACGGGCTGAATTTTTGCATAAAGTACACTGCGAAACCAGAAAAAAATTCAATGTGTGGTGAAATTGAACAAAAAAACCCCATTTCTTTTATTTGGGGGGTATTTGTTTTTACGCCATTCGCCCTGGGGTAAAACTGACTTGTTATAAATGTTCCTCAAGTCGTTACAATTACAACAATATATAACATGTATAACTTTTCTTTTATCTGATGGCCGGTAAAAAATTCAAACCATTGTTAACAAATATATGTCACTTAAAATCGCTCTATTCCCAGGTTTATAACGCTTTTATCCTTTAGTCTATGGGGCTGTGTGAGGTGTCATTTTTTGCGCCATGATGTGTTTTTTCTATTGGTACCTTGACTGCACATATACGACTTTTTGATAGTTTGATGCGACCAGAAATGCGCAATTTTGCACTTTGGGATTTTTTTGTGCTTACGCCGTGGACCATGCGAGATCAGGAATGTGATTAATTATTAGTTCGGGCGATTACGCACGCGGCGATACCAAACATGTTTATTTATTAATTTATTTACTTTTATTCAAAACATGGGAAAAGGGGGGTGATTCAAACTTTTATTAGGGGAGGGGGCTTTTTACTCATAACAACACTTTTTTTTTTCTTTTCTTACACTTGTAGTAAAAGCCCCCCTGGGGTTACGGTTATTCCCCCAGGTGTGTTTTAAAATTAAGCTCCATTCACTTAAAAGGAACTAAGTTGAAAAACCTGCACCCAACCTGGAGACAAGAGCGGTGCTGTCTCTGGAAGACAATGGCCATGTTTTTGTAGCGCTGGATAACCCCTTTAAGCCTGAGCCAGGCTAAACGAATGCTTGTCTTCTAGTTAGCCTATGATGCTGTGCAGCATTAATCAGCCATCGGCTGTATATCTCCTATTACATGGAGAGATGCAGGGCCGTCTTAACAGCATCTTTGCAACCCCGCCCCTAGCCAGTACAATTACGTACAATAAAAAATACAAATTATTGTTAACAAAAACTTTAATTCACAACACAGTCTCTCAGCAGCGCAAAAACAAAAAATAACCGTGTGTGCCGCCTCACCAAACCAGACCAGGTTGGCTTCAAAGTATCCAAAAAACGCAATGGAGACAGCACTTCCAACAGCAATCTGCAGGGTTTATTGTCACACCAAAGCAACATGTCTCATATATACAGAGGGGCAACAACATGACTATTATATATGAGAACCATGTTGTCTCCCTGTATGTATACTGTATAATACAATATACAGGGAAACAACATGGCTTATATATAGAGAAGGGCAAAACAACATGCCTCATATATACAGAGGGGCAACAACATGACTATTATATTATATTATATATGAGAACCATGTTGTTTCCATGTATACAGAATACAGGGAAACAACATGGTTCATATATAATATAATAGTCATGTTGTTGCCCCTCTGTCTATATGAGACATGTTGTTTTGCCCTTCTCTATATATATGCCAGATAACAAGCAACAAATATTACCACCGCGTACTGACTAACACCACCGCTGCTACTGACTAATCCACTGTACACAGATCACTATCACCTCATCCAGTCATATAGAGGTACCCAGCTCTACACAGGTTCTGTACTCCATATACATTACAGTGCAGATACATCAAGTGACTCACATGGGACGTCTTCTCTGATCGGAGTTCTTCCCTTTTCATCTTCTTCTCCATTTGCCCAGTGCCGTTATGAGAACTTCTCCGAGCCACGAATCCACATAATCTGCCAGACAGACATATTAGGCTCAACACTCTGTCACCATCCTCATCTCTTTACACACTGCACATCTGTATTGGCCCCTTATAGATAGCTCCCCCTGTATTACCCCCTTATAGATGGCTCCCCCCTGTATCCCCCTATAGATGGCTCCCCCTGTATTACCCCCTTATAGATGGCTCCCCCCTGTATCCCCCTATAGATGGCTCCCCCTGTATTACCCCCTTATAGATAGCTCCCCCTGTATTACCCCCTTATAGATGGCTCCCCCCCTGTATTACCCCCTTATAGATGGCTCCCCCTGTATTACCCCCTTATAGATGGCTCCCCCTGTATTACCCCCTTATAGATGGCTCCCCCCCCTGTATTACCCCCTTATAGATGGCTCCCCCTGTATTACCCCCTTATAGATGGCTCCCCCTGTATTATCCCCTTATAGATGGCTCCCCCTGTATTCCCCCCTTATAGATGGCTCCCCCCTGCACAGCAGATAAAAAAAAACAAACACCCAACTCACCTACCAGCGCTCCCCCGTCGCTGCTTCCTCTCCTCTTCTGCCCCTGGCTGATGCGTCACTCCCCGGGGGATTCTCAGGGAGCGCACACATCCGGAAGCTCAGTGTGCGCCCAGGCCGGGACTTCCGGTACAGGAAGCCCCAGCGACGTGCACTGAGGTTCCTGATGCGTGCGCTCCCTGAGAATCCCCCGGGGAGTGACGCATCAGCCGGGGGCCGGATTTCCTCTTGCGACCGCAAGCAAGAAAGTGCTTGCGGTCACAAGAGAAGGGGAAGGGGGGGGGGGGGGGCAGGGCCGTCTTACCCATTGGGCATGGTAGGCGGCTGCCCGGGGACCCCAGGGCAGGGGCCCCCTAGGACGCAAGGGCCCCCAGGCAGCCGCCTACCATGCCCAATGGGTAAGACGGCCCTGCTTTTACTCCATAGTACAGAACCCTAAGGAAACCATGAACATGGCTGCAGAGGTTGCTGACTCCGTGGGTTACCATCTCATCATATGCTATTTAGCTCATTATAGTTTTAAAACCAAAGATCCATATTGACTTCCAACAAGGGGCCGAGTCCTAAATGGAAATGGTACATAAAACAGTTATATATTAGATATCCTATAATTGAACCCCATTAACTTGTCTGGATGCCGCTCTCATCTGTATAGTAAACTTCTGCATGGCCAGTAAACCTCTCTCTCACAACCAGTAAACACACAAAAGACAGCGCGCCATATGGTCCCATGTTACTATGTGAAACGTTCATGAGAACCTCTTATTACAGAGACAATCTGGAAACACTATCCTTGTCTATTTGCTGCTTAATAATGCCGTAATAAAAGGCCAAATTACATGCAGATTTCTGTAAATGTGGTCAATATGAAAGGACACAAATGTTGCGCACACGTTCCCTATGACTTACAATACAATAGAGAGGAACCACCCAAGCTATTGGAGCGCAAGCAGTTTACCGCCACGGGCAAGTACTAAAATAACACAACCACAATCCATTTCATAAACAATAAAAAGAGCATATAAGCTGCGGGCAGTGCGTACACCTGTTTCCTATTATTTGCCTTCATTAAAGAGCTCGTAGATGATCCTTTGTAGCATCACGTGTCCTCGTACATAGAAAATGTCTGTGCTGAAAACACAATGCATGCTCGACATATTGTATATACAGAACTTCACTCAGTCAAAGCAAGGGCTCTATTAGGTCCCATTGATCACCTAATGGTTTACAAACAGAATCAAATTCTTTGAGGTCCAAGCCAACATAGGCAGTAACAATCATTCCTGCATCTTACTGTCACGGCCGCGGCGGCGTCCCGTGTTCCGGGCCACCGCCGCGACCTCCTCCTGCCCCATGCAGCCGCCGGCGTCCCTGTGCAGGGACCCGGCGCTGCTGCTAGTTCGGCCCCTGGGGCGCCTCACCTCTCCTCCGCTCCTGTCTCCGTCTATGCCGGCTGGCGCGCGCGTCCCCGCCTCCTAGGGCGCGCGCGCGCCGGCTGTCTCAGATTTAAAGGGCCAGTCCGCCCTTAATTGGTTAATTGCACCTATCACTCCCTATAAATCCCAGCATGCCCTGTCCCTTGTGTTGGAGCCTCTACATGCTTCCCATAGCGTTTGGCCCAGCCCCCTGTTGTTCCTGATTCCTATCCGCTACCTGGTCCCAAGTCCTTGTTCCTGATACCTATCCGCTACCTGGTCCCTACTCCTTGTTCCTGGTTCCTGCTCCCCCGTTACACTTTAGTTCCTGTGTTCAGCCTGTCACCTGCGGTCACGCCTACAGACCTCTGCCAGTACCATCTCCTGCCTACTGCTCCTGCCACGCCTCGCCTGCCGTCACTAGCAACCAAGCCAGGGGTAGCGACCTGGGGGTCGCCTGCCGCAGCAAGTCCATCCCGCCTTGCGGCGCGCTCTGGTGAAAACCAGCGGCCCCTTAGACTCCGCTCCCTGGTGAGGTCTGTGCTATCGCTGGTGACGGTCCAGTGGATCCACTACTCCAGGCGTTACACTTACACAATAGATATTACTCTATTGAAGCTCATGGTGGTCATTGCAAAACCTGTAATTGGCCCCACTACTGACCATGGACCATTTATTACACTAACGTCTTTTATTGCAAAAGAAGCAGGTTCGGACTGGCCCACAGGGGAGCAGGGGAATTACCCGGTGGGCCCTACCCCTTGGTGGGCCCCTGAGCATGAGGTAGGTCTTCTTGTTCAGCAGCTGGAGGACGACATATAATCCCCCAGAATTGCTGTACATACCTGTCACATGGTCACTCACTCACTGCCTCTTTATATATATATATATATATATATATATATATATATATGGGATTTCAGCTTATTATATAGAGGCAAGGAGTGACTGAGGTGACAGGCAGCAGCAAGTAGTGTGCAGAATCAGTGCGGCCCCTCTCCTCTCCCCTAAGACCTTCCTTCACCTCCTCCTCTCAGGCTGCCTCCATCTGCTCTATGCGCTGCTGCTGCTGGTAGTCGGGACGCAGGGGAAGGGGAGGGAGAGGAACTGCAACTTGTGCAATGCGGCCTTGCAGCAGCTCTGCAGATCTGAAAGCATATGAGCTGTACCTGGTGCTTGCCTGTATGGTACACGTTTGACTATGTATGCATATAGGTAATGTGCATTTCTTTATTTCTGTGGATGATGTGTGTGTGTGTGTGTGTGTGTGTGTGTGTACTAATATATATATATATATATATATATATATATATATATATATGTAACATGAATTTCTTTATATCTGTGTATGATGTATGGTCACATACACAGCTATGTGCAAAGTCGCCATTGTAGTGTGGGCCCCTAGAATCACATTCCCTAGTGGGCCCAAGGTACCCCAGGCCAACAGTGAACAGAAGTAACTCTTGGTTCCCTTAGGCTCCAAGGGTGGGGTAAGGTTGCTAACTCTGTATTACCTATAGCTATGCACCTGTATGAATCCTTTATTCTGGGAATCATGGAGCTCATCTGTGTCAGTCTGGCATTCTCTTGGTTCTCTACAAAAACCTATCTGTCGATGCAGGTATATAACATATAACATAACAGGTATATAATATATAACAAGTATAAGCCCACTTTTAATGGCATAATCGTAGTGTCATCATTGCACGCGCAGGATATAGTATTTGCTGCCACCTCTGTCCATGTCAGGAACTGTCCAGAACAGTAGCAAATCCTTTCAGGTGGCAGCAGAGAACATTCTGCCAGACTGAAAAGAATACACCACTTCCTGTAAGACATACAGCAGCTGATAAGTACAGCTGATAAAACTATTTTTTAATAGACAAATTTGAATAACTGATCCCGAATCCTGTTGATTTAAAAACATTTTTTTATGGAGTACCCCTTTAAGATTTGTATTTGCTGTACCGTCCATGCCTGCTCAATGTCTACTGAGCGCTCGCTCTGGTTATATGGATACTGAAAAGTGTTCTTCTGTATGACTCTGATATAAGGAAAACTAGCTGTATGAGTGCCAGCAATGTGTGTTTTGTGATGGATTGGTCAGTTGGTTCCAACAACAACCAGCAGAAGAATAAATGCAGCTCCTGATATAGTACTGTGTGTGTATGCAAAAATGGATGCAATTGTATGCCATCCGTTTGAATCCATTTTTCCATTGACTTCCAATAGTTAAAAAAACGGATCAAAAGGGATGCATTGTTTTTTTTAAATACACGAAAATAGTGTTGACTACATTTTTCTGTCCGTTAAAAGTAACCAAATAAAAACGGATATATTGAATGGATAGGAAAAACTTAGTGTGGACCCAGCCTAAGGCTATGTTCACACGGCATAAAAGTGCGGCCGTTGTTGCAATCGGCAACAATGGCCATACTTTGTACGCCTAGGCACACTGCATGTTTTTCTATGGGATCCCGGACGGAGCATATACACATTGTATATGCTCCGGGTGGGACCCCAAGCAGCACCGCAAAAAACTGACATGTCAGTTTTCTGCGGCCGCAATTCAGTGAATTGTGGCCGAAGAAAACCATATCAGTTCACACAATGAAGCGAGCGGCTCCAGCTGCAAGCTTTATTGTGTGCTGTGAGGAGTTCTGATGCGGGCGCGGTGATGCGACCGCATGAGAACACTGCGGCCAGAAAGATCAGTAGTACCGACCGGGATGATCTTTTCATGTGAACATGGCCTAAGAGTGCTACACACAGCAATGTAGAGTATACGGCCAATGAAAGACCGTATCTATCCACAAAGCATTTAGAGTAAATTAAAGGGGTACTCCAGCTATTTCTTTTTCCTTCAAATCAACAGGTTTCAGAAACTTATATAGATTTGCAAATTACTTCTATTTAAAAAATCTCCAATATTACAGTGCTTATCAGCTGCTGTATGTCCTGCAGGAAGTGGTGGATTCTTTACAGACACTGTGCTCTCTGCTGCCACCTCTGTCCATGTCAAGAACTGACAAAACACAGCAATCGCTGAGCTCAGGGAGACCAGCGACAAAAAAATCAAATGGAGTACTCACTGAAGAGTCTCCATTGATACATTGCCCCCTATAAATTTAAATATGCAAAAGAGGGGTCTGTAGAGCCTCAGTTACGAGTCTCAAAACACAGGACGTAGCCCCTTAAGTCCCACTCGGTTACGAGTATTGGAACATAAATAGGGAAATACCAGGGTGGCCCCTTTTGCCTCAAAGTCTAACTCTGTAGCAAGTATTGCGACATGACAAGGGTTTACCAAGGCAGGCATCCATCCACAGACGATCGTTTCGGAGTACTTGCCCCTCATCAGTGTGGAGTAGGATTCTGGCTAACAGGGGCACTGACAAATCAACCAACAAAACACAGCAATCACTGAACTCAGGGAGACCAGCGACAAAAAAATCAAATAGAGTACTCACTGAAGAGTCTCCACTGATACATTGCCCCCTATAAATTTGAATATGCAAAAGAAGGGTCCGTGGAGTCTCAGTTACGAGTCTCAAAACACAGGAATAGCCAGATATCCCTCCAGGGGAGGAAAGTCTATTGTCAAGGGGGTGCCTCCCAGTGGGGAGATCACCAAACCACCCTGATACGTAGCACCACACTGATGAGGGGCAAGTACCCCGAAACGGCTGTCTGTGGATGGATGCCTGCCTTGGTAAACCCATGTCATGTCGCAATACTCGCTACAGAGTTAGACTTTGACGCAAAAGGGGCCACCTTGGTATTTCCCTATTTATGTTCCAATACTCGCAACCGAGTGGGACTTAAGGGGCTACGTATCAGGGTGGTTTGGTGATCTCCCCACTGGGAGGCACCCCTTTGGCAATAGGCTTTCCTCCCCTGGAGGGATATCTGGCTATTCCTTTGTTTTGAGACTGGTAACTGAGGCATGTCAGGAACTGTCCAGAGCAGCAGCAAATCCCTATAGAAAACCTCTCCTGCTCTGGACGGTTCCTGTCTTGGACAGAGATGTCGGCAGAGAGCACTGTGCCAGACTGGAAAGAATACACCACTTCCTGCAGAATATACATACACATATATACAGATATAGCAGATCTCCCCTACACTACAGACTATATTGTAAGATCTGAGGAAGGGATATAGTGTTAATATAATAATACTGGGTTCTAGTTATGAACACAACACCTACATAGAAAAAACTGAACCTCCTTGAACTGAACTGTACCCCTTGATAAAGGTTGCTCACCGAAACGTGCGTTGGGGTGGGGGCAATTGTCTGGCTGGCATATCGTTTCCATTTGGGTAAGACAAATGACTGTTGTATAATATGTTGTATAGTTTGTTGTGATTCAGGGTGATTTTATGGTAATTTACCAATGAATTGTATTGAACCCCTGACCAACTCTCTTAACATTGCCTGACATTAGCACCCCTCATTTGTATGTTTTCCTTGTTGGTTTTTAATGTATTTTCTCAGTCGCAGTTCACTGTGTTGTACGATTTTATGTGTGTTTTTTTTATCTAATAAAGTATTTCTTTGATATGTTCAAAAATCATGGAGGTTCAGTTTTTTCTATGTAGGTGTTCTGCAGAATATACAGCAGCTGATAAGTATGGGAAAGCTTGAGATTTTTAAATAGAAGTAAAATACAAATCTATATGAAACTAGTTAATCTGAAAGAAAAATAGCCAGCGCACCTCTTTAATTTATTTAAGAAGTGTTCAAATGAATCAATGCCCCATTTTGGATGGATTTGAAATCCTTGTGTCACAGTCTGGGGCCAAGGGTGTGGTATCTTGGGAACTGGTGGTGTAGATGAGCCAGGGGATGGCAGTAGAGAATGAGGGACCACTCTCTATAACATCCATACACCCTAATAGTAACCCCTTCATCATATATTGAGTATATAATGAATATTGTATTACGGCTCAGGGCACTGTTCACTGTTGGCCTGAACTTTCGCCGACACTTACGGTATATTATTATAGCTATGTATTTAGGTCACACCCTCCAGTCATAATACTACAGTTTTCCGCTCTGGTTTCACTACACAAGTTTTTTTTTATATATATTTTCTGGATCTATTCAGGACATACGCTAAACAAACTTTTGGATGAGCTCACGTCGGCGCGCAAAGGAGACGGCACATTAGAGTGATGGCTTGTCAAACTTTCTCCACAATTGAATGGCTTTCGGTTTACACAAATGTCAGATGTGAATGGATTCAAACAGAGGGAAAGGCTGTAAAGAGGGGAGTGGGTGACAAAATCTTTCCTTTTCCAAATTTGCCCTTTTCAATCTATCATTTTCATCCGGAGTGATTGTTGTCATGACAGCTATGGAACAAAAATCCAACAAAATCCGCCCAGACTGTACTTTAATGTCAGCAAGAAAATGTAATTATGTGCTAAGTGATTTATGAGATGGTTGGCCTCCATCTTTTAGTTAATGTCACCTTCACACCAATATTTTTTTATTGCTCCGATGCATCTAAAATAAAAGATGAAGAGCCTATGCAGATTGACCTTACCGTTTTGTGTCCACAGCTCCTATGCATGCTTATGTGCCACCAAGGTGACAGACAACAAACATAACTTGTGTACGCTCTTCCATCAGGCCCCTAATTCTTACCAATCTATCAATTGTAAGTTACAGAAAGTAGGGGACATATGTAAGGGAGAATACCTGCAGGGTTAGACTACAGAAAGTTCGTTTGTAGTCTGTTACCATGGAAACACATATGTCATAACACAATAGAACCTGTTTAATGAAGATTATTCACAAAGAACAGTATACGTACAGTCTGGAGAGAGGGTAAAGGGGGTTATCCAAGCTTAGTAAACATGGCTGCTCTCTTCCCCCCCCCCCAAAAAAAAGCACACCACCACTCCTGTACTCAGTTTGTATGTGGTTGTGAAGCTCAGTTCCATTAAAGTGAATGGAGCTCAAATTGAATATCATGCACAACCTGATGGAGAAAGTGCAAGAAAGTAGCTGTGCTTTTGCTTATCCTGGCTAACCCCTTTAGTTTCAGAGCTCTACAATGCAATTGCAGAATGCAGATAGTGGAGCTTTAACATACAGTAGACATTCTATTGTAATAATCTTAATCATTATTATTCCCTTTGATTCTCAATAGTGACCAAGCGGGAAAATGCCTGGTGGACTGTCCCTCTGCACATATACATTGTGCAAAAGCAACAGCGCCATGCTGTTCACTGCAGAGGGTCACAAGACCTTCTCTCATAGCACAGCACACACACAGTGACAACGACTGTGACTCAAAAGCAAAATCAGGGGGAGGCAGGGGCGCAACCGCTCAAGGGCCCACACAGGCAGGGGGCCTATTGTTGTATCCATGTTTTCCTGGACTCACTTCGGCTGCATCCAACTTCTTCAGCCACTGGTAATCAAAAGCCCAACATTCGGACTCGCGCATGCTTGAGTTGCGCTCATCTCTAGTGGCGAGTAAAGTCTGGGCCACTACAATTTTCTTAAAGGACTACTTATGTGTGAATCAGATGACAAGAATAGGGGCTTAAATATAGCCTATTGTACCCATAATGTTTAACAGACAACATGGATCTCCTTGGCAGTGCATGGCAGACGTCAGCCCTCACTCACCCCAAACATAACAGCTTTATATTGCTGAGCTGAGGGATACAGTGAAGGTTAGTGGAGGGGCTGATGTAATATAGATTGAGACTTAGGGCCCTATTCCACCGGACGATTATCGTTTGCATAATCGTTAACGATTAACGATCTAAATTGACCGCTTTTTCTTCGCTATTGTGTTCGTATCTACTGCAAACGACCGAACGACGTCTTATTCAATGCGAACGATTTGTGAACGTTTTGCGAACGAGCAACGATAAAAATAGGTCCAGGTCTTATAAAGCGATCAACGATTTCTCGTTCGGTCGTTAATCGTTAACTGCATTTCAACCGAACGATTATCGTTTAGATTCGAACGATTTAACGATAATCTGAACGATAATCGTCCGGTGGAATAGGGCCCTTACTGACTTAAAGGTCATATACTGCAAAGGAGAGTGTAGGTGCCAAATGACCGCAGAGACTAGCACTTAAACAGGAACCGTCTACTTAGGGAAATCTTTAGTGCAATACAGTAGATACACTTGTTAAGAAGGTGCAAAATAGAAGTTTCACAAATAATAGTATTTTCTCTTAGGGCACAACAGTGTAGTGCAGAACTCTGCCTGGGCAACTTGCACTGTGTATAAGTGACTTGCTTAGAGACTCTCATACTCGCGTTTTAGAATAGAGCTTTAGACCGCCTTCTGCCAGAAGAGACCACGGAGTGTCATGTCCGGTAGTACGAGTCTCAGGCTTGAACAACCGGGTGAAGCCAACTCCTCAAAGTTCCCCGAGTAGGTCAAGCAGGTATCAACGAAGTTCATTGCCTCACTTGCACTTGGCTCCACTGCACTCCACTACAAATCCCTGAGTTATAATGTCTGGACTAGGTTAGGTAAATGTTACCCCAGGCATAGAAAAGGTTTTCCCAGGTGATAGTTACCCCCCCTTCGGGTTTAGTACTGCAAAATCTTTCTCTCATGCAACTCCAACAAAAACTAATCTTCTCCCTCCAAACTCCAACTAGAAGACGACGACCCTCCAACCAGGCACTAACTATCCTTGTATAGGGTTAAACGGGACTAACCTCCTATTGGTGGGGAAAGTGCTAGAAGAAAGTAGGTGTGCCGTATGCCAGGGTAGCTGGCCTTGGTTTTTCCCTTGTCATTATATTGACTTATAGGGCCACTTAATATGGTGGTTTTGGTGGTTTCCTTACAGTAGCCACCCCTTGGCTGAGTCCTTCCCGGAGGGATATCTGGCTAGTCCTGTGTTTTAAGACTCTTTGATGAGGCTCCACGGGCTCCTCTTTTGCATATTCATGTTTCCCAGGGGGCAATGCACCTAGGACCTCACTGCGTTGATCGCTTTCACTAGCAGCCGGCAGTGTTGTCGTTTGGCTGGTCTCCCTGAGATCAGCGATGTGTTTCTCTTAGGGTAGCTGTGAGGTGGTGTTGTGGGTAGCTAAGTGGGTGCTTGGTCACTTGGGCACTTGTCACAGTGGCCAAGAGTGGTGTTGGACCCCACCCCCGGACACACGGGCACTGCGCTTGAGGTAAAAAGTGTTAACCCAAGTGTAAGGTTTGAGTGCAGGTGGGACGAAACAAAAATAGTGTAGAGTCTAATGGCTTAACCAGGATAACTTTCTTTATTGGAAGAACTTCAGTGCAATACAATACAGTTGTGGTGATAACTGGTGCAGGTGAGAAAGGAAGAGAAGACTAGAGGTTGAGGTAACTTGAGGAGTGAGTATGGGGAACGTCCTGGGGGCCTTGTCCAAGGAATAATGTACTCTGCCGAGATACGATATAGTTTACGTATAGAAGAGGAGAACACCCGTACTCACGTTTAGATAGTGTGCTATCTGACTGACTTCTGCCCAACAAGTACAGTGAGTGCCCGGTTGGGTAGAATGAGCCTCAAGCCTTTACAACTGGGTGTAGCAGACTATCCAAGACTTCTCAGAAGAGCCGTGCATAGTCAGTAGGATACGTCAGATTCCAGCTATTTGTCCTACTGGGGGTCAGTACCTAGCTGTGGTTACTGCCCCGAAAATAGAGAAGGATCCCAAGCGTGGACAAGGTTTCCTCAGAGGACGGTTACCCCTCCTGAGGGTTTAGCACTGCATACTGGAGAAGGTTTTTGGCCCCTTACATGGGTCCTGGCCTAAGCCATGCCTGTCTTCACTGCAGCAGGGTCTCTCTGTCTGGCTGTGTCTCTTGCTCATAAGCTTACTAACAAAGACCACCCCCACCAGGGACTGACTTCCCTTTTATAGGAGTAAACTAAGCTTCCTTGTGATTGGTGGGGTTGTGAAGAAAGAAGAAACAAGCAGTAGGATAGGAAGAAAACATCCTCCTATGAGGTAAAACATCTGCACCTTTAATAGGAAATATAATAATAAGACTTACACATAAGACACAGAGTGACACCTAGTGGGGAAAATACACAACAGCACCTTCATCCCCCTCTAGTGTGATACCTGACAGAGGCACTTTACTCCGGTGGTATAGAAACTTAGTGGACCCCCCATACCGGGACACTACAGGTGTAAGTGTCTGATTGGTGATGTAGTGTGAGGCACCAAAGCTACTGATTGGTCAGGAAACATAGAACCTATAAAAATAAATGCAGATGTGCCTAAAAACACTGTGTGTGAACAGTCCTGAACCCAGCCGCCTCACTGGGTCACCTTAACATCCAAATAGCAAAAAACCAGGACACATGAATATCTTTAGAATAACTCTTTGTTTGTAGGTATTTTCTTTTGCAATAAAACTTTCACAAAAAAAATTATCAAAAATAACAGATATCACCACAGTGCTCAGGAGTTGGGAGAATCCGGTGGTCACGCCGTAGCGCTGGTAAGTTCCATTCCTGTCTGAAGACTCTCACTCTTCACAGAACGTAAGATGACGACCACACGTCTTGCTACGTTTCGGGGGTCCGTCCCCTTTCTCAAGCACAATGGAAGTGCACCCTTCACCATATTTATAGCAGTTGCTCATTTACATATCAAATCACTATAAAAACAATTAGATATAGGTTACAGATCTATAATAGAGATGGTTACTATAACTTACTTTTAATTTCTCATTTTAGAATAGTATAAACCACCAATATTATCCACGTCATCTTAATAAAATAATGAAGATGGTAATGCTAATCTACCCTTATAAGAATACTGCTAAGTTACAGATTTCATTTAACCCTTTTGGGTACAGACTTTCTAGCTGATATATCCAGAATGTTTCTTTTTGTAACAATTTCCTCTTTATTGTCACTGCTACTTGCTCCATAGATTTCTTCTAGTACCAGCCACCTCAGGTCACACACTTTGTGACCAAACTCGTGGAAGTGGCGTGGAACAGAGGTTTCACCGTCCTTTTTATTTTCTTTCTCAAGACTTTCCTGTGTCTCCTTCTTCAAGATTTTTTGTGCATAAGTTCTTATAGCGGATTTATGTTCATTGATCCTCACTCTGATCTCTCGTGTAGTTTGTCCCACATAAACCCGCCCGCATGGACATCTTAACATGTAAACTACATTTCTTGTCCTACATGTATACATCCCTTTTAGCATGATTCTATGTCCCTTCAGGGGATGACATATGCTCTCCCCTTTGATGATCCCATTACAATTCTGACAAGAGAGACATGCAAATGTCCCTTTGCGACACGTTCTAAGTTTCATCAAGTTTCACCAGCGCTACGGCGTGACCACCGGATTCTCCCAACTCCTGAGCACTGTGGTGATATCTGTTATTTTTGATTATTTTTGTGAAAGTTTTATTGCAAAAAAAAATACCTACAAACAAAGAGTTATTCTAAAGATATTCATGTGTCCTGTTTTTTTCTATTTGAACATAGAACCTATAACATAGTTAACCCCTCACATACTCCAGCTGTTCGAAAGAATAGAGGAGAGTGAGACACCTAGTGGTGAAAGTGCAAACAACAGCCTTTAGCCCAGAGTGTAAGACCGGACATGAATACCTTGTGAAAGGTTATAAAGAAACTTAGTGACACACCTGCTCTGGGACACATCATTAGGACTATGACAAGTGGAATGGTAACATCTAGTCACTAGAGATGAGCGTAACTTAAGCATGCTCAAGTCCAATCATTCTACATTTGAATACCAATGGCTGAAGAAGTTGGATGCAGCCCTAGGGAATCTGGAAAAACATGGATTCAGCCATAGGCCATAGGTTGTGTCCATGTTTTCCCAGACTCCCTAGGGCTGCATCCAACTTCAGCCATTGGTATTCAAATGCCGAACAATCAGACTTGAGCATGCTTAAGTTGCTCTCATCTCTGCTATCACATTTTTATTAATACTTGTCCAGGAAGAATGTAAAAGGAATGGCACCATAAGTTCTCAGAAAAGATGTTCAAGAATTATTACTGGATAATACAAGTACAGTATCATCCTCCATCCTGCCTGACTCTTTTATATAGTGTCTCCTATCTAACACTATCTGGCACTATATGGTCATGTTATGGTTATATGGTTTCTTGTAACTTGTTAATACAGCGTTGCCTTCGAGCATAATTCGTTTCAGGATTGCGTTTGTAATCCAAATCTACTCTTAAATCAAAGCATAATTTTCCCATAAGAAATCATAGAAATGTAGACAATTGGTTCCACACCCCAAAAATAATGATTTATTATTCTGAATAACATGTAAAACAACTTAAACAAACATTCAGAAACAGCAGAATCTGTGATATTATAAGTTACTGTACAGTAATGAAGAGGATGGGAAACACAAGGGCTGAGAGAGACTGCTGGGAGCATGAAGGAATGAGCAGGGAAGATGTGGGCACATAGATCTCTGTCC
This sequence comes from Dendropsophus ebraccatus, assembly GCF_027789765.1. Classification (NCBI taxonomy): domain Eukaryota; kingdom Metazoa; phylum Chordata; class Amphibia; order Anura; family Hylidae; genus Dendropsophus; species Dendropsophus ebraccatus. Next base: position 33,456,404 of record NC_091455.1, on the reverse strand, counting down.
GGGGAGAGAGTGGTTACAGCTATGGAGAGATTACCCCCCACAGTCCTGTCCCCTGATGCAAGCCCCAGCCTGAAGTGGATATGCTATGCTTTGAGAGGTGAGGGAGACTTCCTGGGTCAGAGTACAGGGCTGTAGACCCCCTTTGCAGGCCATGCCCCTCCCCCACTCCCCTCCCACCCAGTACAGGGAGCTCTCTCAAACCAAAGTAATGCTCTTAAACCAAGTCACAATTTTGAAAAACTGTGAGCTCTTAAACCAAGTTACTCTTAAAGCAAGGTACCACTGTACTTGTTTCTTGCTGCGTGATTTTTGAGTGTTTTTATGGTGTTTTTAAGCAGAATAGGCCACAGCATACATCGTGTCCTGCTATTCTTACCATGATATGTGGGGGCAGTATAGTACATGGGCCGATGCTGTGTGAGTGCCAGCCCGGCCCTGGGTGCAGGAAGTTGCTGAACAGTTATGACAAGGTGCTGTAGGATGTTAAGCAGTGTGATTCTGTGACTGTCACATCTTGTGTCTGCTCTGTGTTCTAGCATTGATGTGTCCTTCCAAGTGTCCCATCTGGTTATTTCTAATAAAGTTTATTATTTTTTTATTTTTAATACCTCATTAAAGTCAGAACCATCCCCACAATGTAACTATAAATGCTGGGAGTTACTTTAATCCTCCATGTACAGTCATGACAGGGTGCGGGGGCTAGTCGAGCAGTGTGTAGCCATGGCTGTGACATCTCGCGTCTGATGTGCGCTTCTGTGTCAGACTGGAAAGAATAAACCACTTCCTGCAGGACATACAGCAGCTAATAAGTACCGGAAGACTGCAAATTTTTAAATAAAAATAATTTACAAATCTATGGAACTTTCTGACACCAGTTGATTTTAAAATACTTTTTCTCCCCCTTTAAATCTTTTCTTCTACGAAACTAATTTTTGTATAGTAATAAAGTTTTTGTTGCATGGGGGTACATTAGGGTCATGCTATTCAGTGAGCCATGGCTGATCAATGCCAAAGGTTTGTCTGGATTCCAGGTGTCTGTCCTATGTCATACAGTCACTATGCCAAAAGGATATCCACAATTCCTCAATTCATATGTCCATTTGTGCCCTTACGCTTCTACAATACAATAGTTTTCTTCAAGTTTGATGCTACAGCCCAGATGATTCACATTAAAGGCATCGAAAACATATGTGCTGTGAAATAAGTCCATTATAGATGGTGATCTAGATATCATTTTGATGTTATAATAGCAATGGCATGACTACAAGGCGACAGCTTGTCATAGCCAGCCAGTATGTGCATGAGCAGGGTGACCTCTAGTGGCCACAAGGAGCATAACCTCATCTAGCAGCTTACCTCCACAATAACTACTGTGCTTCGTGCTGACATTATTAAGTTCTTCTGCCATCATCTGGTCGCCTTATATTTCAGACAGGAGAATTCTGCACCCCGTGGGATGTAACCTAAATTGTACTCTGATTTTATGCATTTAAGATGTTGAATAATGACCTTCCTGGGAGCCATAAAGCTTGTATAAAATAGGTAACGTTGCACGGTAATTAAGTATGTCTCGCAAAAGTGTCCAAACACACGCTAAGGTTAGGATGATGAGTTTTCTCTTCTGTGACCGCTAATAAAAATTATTTAGAGGCAAAGGCATTTACAGGGCAAGCTGAACAGCTTCAGAAAATGTAAATTAATAGGATCACAGGCCGGGCCGTAAAAATATAATGAGCGCCTTGTACTTCTAGAATTCTTCATGCTGGAAAAAGTTCACGTTTGTTATTACGCTAAAGTTTGTAACTTTAGAAATTTCTTCTTGGTTTCAGCTACTGTTACCATAAAAGTTAAATTTTCATCCAATTGACCTTTTTTGTATCTGCTATTTCTTTCCCATTGCTGATATAACAGCAACAATGCTGTAGTGTTGTACAGGGATTGTCATTGGTCACATGGGTCAAGTCATAGGAAACTCATCTATTATATGAGAATGGTTAGGGAGTGTGAGGCTAAAGTAAAGAACCTAAGGGAAACCCATGCAGAACATGAGAAGAATATTTACTACCTGTGGTGACCGAGTGGTTATGTTGCATAGGGCATGCTGGGTGCAGTAGTGCTTTGTATGTGTCATGTGACAGGGTGGAGGTCCCTTAGGCAACCCACAATTCTTTCTACATGAGCTGTTTCAGTTAGTTAAAAAAAAAGTGCAAGTGAAGGACATCTGGCTAGAAATGAGTGAAACGAGCCTCCCGAACCCAGATTTGTTCTGAACTTTGCAAAAAGTTTGGTTCACTACTGAACCGAACTTTTTGCAAAGTTTTGAACAAATATGGGAGATGGCAGTTGCACATCTAAAAATACAAACAAAAAATAAAAGATATACTCACCTGTCCATGTTCCTCACGTGTGCTTTTGTGGCTCTGCAGTTTCTTCAACCACCTGTAGAATGACGACCCAATCAGCCAGTCACTGGTCGCGGTGCTGTCCTGTCCCAGCAGTCTGTGATTAGCAGATCAGGCTGTCATTGGAGAAGATGAGACAGGATGAGGAGACCGAGGGAGCGCGGACAGGTAAGTATGATGAAAGACCCTTTGGAACGTCAGTAAAACAGCTAAACGTCTGCAATCGTTTAACTGTTTTAGTGTGATAAAGTTCGGTTTGGGAAGACCCTAAACTTTACATTAAAGTTCGGCAAACCTGACGAACTGAACTTTTAAAAAGTTTGCTTGTCTGTACTTCTGACGCCAGGATCTGTGGTCAGTCTCGTATGGCAGAGTGCATGCTGTTAAGAAGCGTGCAGCAGTATGACTAATAAAGTAGCACCACATACACAGATTAACACGCTAAGCAAGGTATTTCTCAGCCACATAAAATGGGGGCAGATGTTGGAACTCACGTCAATCACTTGAACTAGCAGAGAGAAGCGCTCATTAGGACTTCTCTCCTAATCTCTCTCCTTGATGTAGGAGATCAGTTCTACAGAAAGCCTATGGAGCCCATTATATGAAACAAGGAGAGTTATAGGAAGAGAAGTGTTCAGATTAGATCTTCTTCCTGCTAGTTCTAGTGATTGAAAGAGTCTCAGGATCCAGACTCCAACCAATAAAAACTTTTGACATGTCAAAGTTTTGTTAAGTAACAGTGACACTCCTGCCTCTTTATTGGTAGCGATCTCAGCATACTGACTCCTATGATCAACATGTCTATGTCACCATAACAAAGCAAAACTTAAAAAAAAATTATATAGATAATCTTTAAATACTTACTGTTTGAATTAAAGAATACATAGCTAGCATTTCCTTCTATTTCTAGGAATCAGGAGAAGTTCTATGTGAGGGTCCTGTATAACTTGGCATGGTATAAACTGCAAGTGTCCCAATAGATTAAGGAGATCTGTTACTGAAGGTATTTTATGAATTCTCCAACCATAGATGTGTAATTTACGGAAAGATTGTTTCAGCACAGATATTGATTATCTTTGAACCTGTTGCCAATGGATGATATTCTGGAACCATCTTCTCTGTCATCCAGAAATTCTGATGGCATAATTAGACATAATCTAAATTGAGATTTTCATATGGAGCCGATATAGATAGAGCTATGGGAGGTGGCTGGGTGAAACTTGGCAAGAACATGACAGAAAAGGGTCATGTTTTACATTTAGGGGAGAATGATTCTGACTGTGTAAAAGGGTTATTCTAGCAAAACATTTTTTTTATATATGGCTCGGGGTGCTTTAAAAATAAAAAATAAAAAACAACCATACTCACCTGCCCGGGTTCCCCATTGCTGTAATTCTAACAGCTTGTCCCTTTAGATTCTTGATTAACGACTCCAGCCCTGGACTTTCCATATAAGCCCAACATTTCCACTAACTTTTTATAATATTATTGTATTTCTTGCTTCAAAAGAGAATTCAGGGCAGGACCACTCTTTAAAAAAAAAAAATGGGGAGGGTGTGGGTGAACCATTACTTATCTCCCTGTCTCCCGCACTGGTGCCCGCATTCTGGCCATCCGGTCCCCGATGTCCAGTCCCTTCCTGGTCTGAAACATGATGTGGCGGGCTGCTCTGCCAGTCAGTGGCTGTAGTGCTGTCCCGCCTCTGCCATGTCACATCCCAAGTCCCACCCAGGGCAGTTTCTAAGCCATTTTGGCAACAGAGCGAATTTTGAAAAAGGCAACCCCTCCCCACCTCAGTCAGTTCAGCACCCCTACACACACACTATATTTCACCTGAGCCCCCCTACATACACTTTATCTCACCTGACTCCCCCTCCCACACACACACACACACAGTCACACACTATGCCACCTGACCCACCTATTACAAAAATATGTGGACTATGCACCGCCAAAATTACAGGGTGCTCTGCTCAGAAAATGACAGGAATATAAATAGTACCAACAGAACGAAAAGGGAAGGCCTGTCATATGTACTCACTGGCACACCAAACAAATAAAGAAGAAAATACAGTGGTACCTTGGTTTAAGAGTAACTTGGTTTAAGAGCATTTTGGTTTAACCCCTTAGTGACCGCCGATACGGCTTTTTACGGCGGTCACTAAGGGTCCTTATTCTGCTGCCATCAGCTTTTTACGGCGATGGCAGAGAATAAGGCTGCGGGGCCGGGACGGCCCCCACCCCATCCCCCCAGCTACCGGAGGTAGCTGAGGGGTTGGGGCAGTGTGTGGGGTCCGTCCCGCCCCCCCCCCCCCCCCCTTACCGACGATCGCCGCTATTAACGTTATAGCGGCGGCCGTCGGTAAAGGGGATTACCGGTGCCGCTGCCGCCTTTCATCTCCCCACCCCGTGAATCCACGGCGGGGGGAGATGAAATAAGTGTATATCAGACCCCAGATCAGACCCCCCTAGTGCCCCGATAACTAACCCTCCTCCCCCGGCGGCCATCATTTCCAAGATGGCCGCCGCCATCCCTGCGAACAAACGATGTTTGTTCGCAGGGAGGGAAAAGTTTAAATGAATGAAAGCCCCATGCTCTCCGCCACCGGAGGTAGCGGAGAGCATGGGGCAGTCATCGGGGACCCCCCTGTGGGGTCCCGGTACAAGCGATCAGCGGTATATACTATATACCGCTGATCGCTTGTGCCATGTGCATCCCGGCACTTTTTATCCCCTGTCACCATAAATGATTGGTGACAGGGGATAAAAAGTGATGTCCCCCCACCCCCCAGTCACCCCCCCCCCCCCCCTTCCCCATATACTCACCTGATCCTGGAGCTCCTTCCTCCTCGACGTCCTGGCTGGTTATGAAGTGCGCATGCGCTTCACAACCAGCCAACTCTGGAAAATTTAAAGTGACAGAGACCAATTTGGTCTCTGTCACTGAACTATGATTACTGTGATACAAAATATCACAGTAATCATAGTAATACAGTGAAAATGAATGTGTAAAGTACAAAAAGTGACAAACATACAAAAAAATAAAACACACACTTTTTTATTATAGTAATAATTGCAGTTTACTCCCAAATTACCCCTAACCCTACCCCAGATTACCCGTAACCACCGCACGTTGCCCATAACCACCGCACGTTGCCCGTAACCACCGCACGATGCCCGTAACCACCGCACGATGCCCGTAACCACCGCACGTTGCCCGTAACCACAGCACATTGCCCGTAACCACCCCAAATTGCCAGTGACCCCCTCCAGATTGCCCGTAACCACCACAAATTACATGTACCCACCCAAGATTACCTATAAGCCACGCCACGTTGCCTCTGACCACGCCACGTTGCCTCTGACCACCCCAAATTGCCAATGACCCCCTCCAGATTGCGGTGCCCATGCCAGATTACAGGTATCCACCCCAGATTGCCTATAAGAACTTCAGTTTATCCGTAACCACCCCACGTTGCCCGTATCCACCCCAGATTGTCTGTAAACACTGCAGGTTGCCCGTAACCACCCCACGTTGCCCGTAACCACCCCAGATTGTCTGTAAGCACAGCAGGTTGCCCGTAACCAGCCCACGTTGCCTGTAACCACCCCACGTTGCCTCTGACCACCTCACGTCGCCTCTGACCACGCCACGTCGCCTCTGACCACCGCAGGTTGCCTCTGACCCCCGCAGGTTGCCTCCGACCACCGCAGGTTGCCTCTGACCACCGCAGGTTGCCTCTGACCACTGCATGTTGCCTCTGACCACCCCAAATTGCCAATGACCCTCTCCAGATTGCGGTAACCATGCCAGATTACAGGTACCCACCCGAGATTACCTATAAGCACTTCAGTTTATCCGTAACCACCCCACATTGCCCATAACCACCCCACGTTGCCCGTAACCACCCCAGATTGTCTGTAAGCACTGCAGGTTGCCCGTAACCACCCCAGGTTGCTGTAACCACAGCAGGTTGCCCGTGACCACCCCATGTTGTCCGTAACCACCCCAGATTACCTGTAACTACCTCAGGTTGCCCATAACCACCCCAGGTTGCCCGTAACCACCCCACATTACCTGTAATCTCATTTTTTTTTATTTTATTTTAGTAACTGCGCTATTCTAATAACCATTACTAGCTGCGGTTTTGCTCAAGCAAATTAGCGCTCCTTCCCTTCTGAGCCCTGCTGTGTGCCCATACAATGGTTTATGCCCACATATGGGGTACCGTTTTACTCAGGAGAACCTGAGTTACAGATTTTGGGAGTTTTTTCATTTTTACTGTCTACTTTTGAATACTTTCCTCTAATACCTGTGGGGTAAAAATGGTCACCACACCCCAAAATGAATTCTCTGAGGGGTGTACTTTCCAAAATGGAGTGACTTATTGGGAGATTTTACTCTGCTGGCACTACAGGGGCGCTGCAAACGGACCTGGCGCTCGGAAACTTCTGCAGCAAAATCTGCATTGAAAAAGCTAATTGGCGCTCCTTCCCTTCTGAGCCCTCCTGTGTGCCCATGCAGTGGTTTATGCCCACATATGGGGTACCATTGTACTCAGGAGAACCTGCGTTACAAATTTTGGGGTACTTTTTTTCTCTTGTTCCTCGTGAAATTGAGAAATTTCAAACTAAACAAACATATTATTGGAAGAATTCGAGTTTTTCAGTTTTACTGTCTTCTTTTAAATACTTTCCTGTAATACCTGTGGGGTCAAAATGCTCACCTCACACCAAGATGAATTCTTTGAGGGGTGCACTTTCCAAAATGGGATGACTTATGGGGGTTTTTCTCTCTGCTGACACTACAGGGGCACTGCAAACGCACCTGGCGCTCAGAAACTTCTTCAGCAAAATCTGCATTGGAAAAGCTAATTGGCGCTCCCTTCCTTCTGAGCCCTGCTGTGTGCCCATACAGTGGTTTACACCCACATATGGGGTACCGTTGTACTCAAGAGAACCTGCGTTACAAATTTTGGGGTGCTTTTTCTCTCATTTTCCTTTTGAAAATGAGAAACTTTAATCTAAACGTATATATTATTGGAAAATTTAAATTTTCCATTTTTTTACTGCCTAATTGTGAATACTTTCCTCCAGCCCCTGTAGGGTTAAAATGCTCATTATACCCCTAGATTAATTCTTTAAGGTGTGTAGTTTCCAAAATGGGGTCACTTATGGGGGTTTTCAGGATACCAGACTTCTAAATCCATTTAAAAAAAGAACTGGTCCCTAAAAAAATCAGTTTTGGAAACTTTCACGAAAATGTGATAATTTGCTGATGAATTTCTAAGCCCCGTAACACCCTAAAAAAGTAAAATATGTTTACCAAATTATGCCAGAATAAAGAAGACATATTGGTAATGTGACTTAGTAACTAATTTATGTGCTACGACTTTCTTTTTTTAGAAGCAGAGAATTGCAAAGTTCATAAAATGCAAATTTTTAAAAAATTTTCATGATATTTTGATGTTTTTCACAAAAAACACACAAAGTAGTGACCAAATTTTGCCACTAACATAAAGTGCCATATGTCACGAAAAAACAATCTCAGAATCGCTAGCATACGTTTAAGCATCACTGAGCTATAAGAGCATAAAGTGAGACAGGTCAGATTTTGAAAAATTAGCCTGGTCATTAAGGCCCAAACTAGCTGCAGCACGAAGGGGTTAAGAACTCACAATTTTTCAAAATTATGACTTGGTTTAACAGCATTGCTTTGGTTTAAGAGCTCCCTGTACTGGGTGGGAGCGCGAGTGGAGGAGGGGCATGGTCTGCATAGTGGGGTCTACAGCTCTGTACTCTGACCCAGGAAGTCTCCCCCACCTTCCAAATCATAGCATATCCACATCAGGCTGGGGCTTGCATCAGGGGACAGGACTGTGGAGGTTATCTCCATAGCTGTAACCCAGGGCCGTCTTAACAGCATCATGGGCCCCAGGGCAGAGGTGCGAATTGCCCCCCCCCCCAACCGCTGCCATCAAATCCCCCACATCTTTGCATATAGTGCCCCCCATAGTAGCCAATCCCCCCATAGTTGCCAATCCCCCCCATATAGTGCCCCCCATAGTAGCCAGCGCCCCCCATAGTAGCCAGCACCCCTATAGTAGCCAGTGCCCCCCATAGTAGCCAGTGCCACCCATAGTAGCCAGTGCCCCCCATAGTAGCCAGTGCCCCCATAGTAGCCAGTGCCCCCATAGTAGCCAGTCCCCCCCCCATAGTAGCCAGTGCCCCCATAGTAGCCAGTGCCCCCATAGTAGCCAGTGCCCCCATAGTAGCCAGTGCCCCCCATAGTAGCCAGTGCCCCCCATAGTAGCCAGTCCCCCCCCATAGTAGCCAGTGCCCCCATAGTAGCCAGTGCCCCCATAGTAGCCAGTGCCCCCATAGTAGCCAGTCCCCCCCATAGTAGCCAGTGCCCCCATAGTAGCCAGCCCCCCCCCATAGTAGCCAGTGCCCCCATAGTAGCCAGTGCCCCCATAGTAGCCAGTCCCCCCCCATAGTAGCCAGTCCCCCCCCATAGTAGCCAGTGACCCCCATAGTAGCCAGTGACCCCCATAGTAGCCAGTGCCCCCCATAGTAGCCAGTGCCCCCATAGTAGCCAGTGCCCCCCATAGTAGCCAGTGCCCCCCATAGTAGCCAGCCCCCCCCCATAGTAGCCAGTGCCCCCATAGTAGCCAGTTCCCCCCCATAGTAGCCAGTGCCCCCATAGTAGCCAGTCCCCCCCCATAGTAGCCAGTACCCCCCATAGTAGCCAGTGCCCCCCATAGTAGCCAGTGCCCCCCATAGTAGCCAGTGCCCCCCATAGTAGCCAGCCCCCCCACCATAGTAGCCAGTGCCCCCCACAGTAGCCAGTGGCCCCCATAGTAGCCAGTGCCCCCCAAAACAACAAACCAGTTACTCACCTGTCCGGCGGCCCCAGCAGCTCCTCTCCCGGCAGCGCGCACTCCCGACATCCTCCGGCACAGGCGGCGGGATACAGAGAGACTGCCTGTGCCGGAAGTGACCTGCTGCATGACACATCCAGGACACAGGCAGCGTCTCTGTACCCCGCTGCCTGTGCCGGAGGATGTCGGGAGTGCGCGCTGCCGGGAGAGGAGCTGCTGGGGCCGCCGGACGGGTGAGTTCCTGGACTGCCCGCCCCTTCTATCGCCGCTTAGCTGAGCCGATCAGAAGCCCAGGAAAGTGCTGCTCATTGCACTTTCCTGGGCTTCTGATCGGCTCAGCTGAGAAGCGATAGAAGGGGCGGGCGGAGGGGGTCGCTCAGGGCCGCTCACTATGCATATGCACAGTGAGCGGCAATAGAGGGGGCAGGCGGGACGGCTTCCTTGCGGTGCTCAGCACTGCTTGGGAGCCGTCTTTGCTTTATAGGACGCACTTAGTTTTATAAGTGCGTCTTATAAAGCTAAAAATACAGGTGTGTCCCAGAGGGCAGGGGCCCCCTAGGACGCAAGGGCCCCCGGGCAGCCGCCTACCCTGCCCAATGGGTAAGACGGCCCTGCTGTAACCCCTCTCTCCCCAGACAGAGAGTGCTGCATGTATGTGCCCACATCTTCCCTGCTCATTCCTTCCTGCTCCCTGCAGTCTCTGTCCGCCCTTGTGTTTCCCATCCTCTCCATTACTGTACAGTAACTTATAATAGCACATATTCTGCTGTTTCTGAATGTTTGTTTCATCTATTTTACATGTTATTCAGAATAATAAATCATTATTTTTGGGGTGTGCAACCAATTGTTTGAATATCAATGATTTCTTATGGGAAAATTTGCTTTGGTTTAAGAGTGGATTTGGATTACAAGCACGGTCCTGGAACGAATTATGCTCGTAATCCAAGGCACCACTGTATGTATCTTTATTTCACATAAATCAAAACCATATCTAACCAATGAATCTGATGTCATAACTATGCCCCACTACTCTAAACAATGAGGTAGAAAAACTACTACCAAAAGATATGCAAAACAAGCAAGGGCAGGTATAACCAAAAAATAACCAAAATATCACAGAATTGTCAGAAGGTCCATGTCGGGGTCCACTGCTTCCCACGTGTGCCGTTCTCAGGGTGGAAACTATATATATATATATATATATATATATATATATGTGTGTGTGTGTAAAGTTATGAGATAATGGAACATACCTGGGCCTGTGCAACATGCCAGAGATGGAAATCCACAAACAAGATGGCGACGGTCACCTGACCAGCTAAACATATCATGTGATGCCCATTGACAAACATACCTGGAAGGGAGAAGCCACAACAAACATGGCCACAGACCATCAAACACCCCACTGTGCATCATTGTTTACAGTAGTGGGGCATAGTTATCACATCAGATTCATTGGTTAGATATGGTCCCTGCCATTTTTGCTTGTCGGAGTGTCCTGGGGGCTTTTCCCTATATGTTGTGGGGCCCCCTTGATGTATTTTGTGTTTTTTAGATGCTTTTAACTGTTTATGTCCCAGTGTGAGGTTTGTTATTTTGATTCATGTCAAATAAAGATACATATTTTCTTCTTTATTTGTTTGGTGTGCCAGTGAGTACATATGACAGGCCTTCCCTTTTCCTTTTGTTGCCACCTGCAGTAGCGGATTATAATAGGTCCTTTTCAGGCGGTAGCCCGGGGCCCTGAGCTCCTGTGGGGCCCATGCCCCCCACACACAAAAAAGACTTATACTTTCAGGGGTGTATTATATCCTGGCTACAGTTCTGCCATGATTTGCAAAAAATTGCTGCTTTTTTACCGCAATTTTTCCACAGATCAGGGCATCATGACATTATCTATCCTGTAGTATGGAGACCACGCTAGTGTTACCATAGTTACAGTCGGGTGGGGGGGCCCAAGCTTGGTCAACAGCCCAGGTCCTATGGTAAAGTTAATCCGCCTGACCCACCTGCCGCTGTCGCCGGGGGTCTTGATGTGAGGCAGGAGAGAGGTGCCACAGGAGCGTGGCGTCTTTGCGGCTGGCTGTCCAATGAATGAATGAGATGCCGGATGACGTCACTGGAGAAGCGCGTCCCCAGCATGTGGTACGTCGTGCTGACTGGTGGCAACATTAACACAGAAGTCGGTGGGGTCCGGCCTCAGGGAAGGGGGGGATTGGGAGGAAGGGGGCCTGGGGGGGCACTCTGTTGATGCAGTGCGGTGAAAGCTGTTGATGTGGTAAGTGGTTGGGGGGGCGGTCGGGCGCCGCCGGGCTCCCCCTAGCTGGTGGCGCCCCATGCGGTGGGCCAGCCTGCCCAGTCCTAGAAACGGCCCCGGTCCCATCTCAGACCAGGAAGGGGTGGAACGGCAGAATGAAGGGGGGAGCCAGGGAAGTAAGTGAACGTTTTTTCACCATCCCCATTTTTGGTTACTGCTACCTGTGTACCAAACTCTAAGTATTTACCTATGCCGCTGCTTTATCCTACAACCATATTGCTGCTATCTGTGTACCGAGCTTTAGCTGACCAGACTTTTCTCCACCATTTTGCTGCTACCTACAGTATGTACTGCTGTTGTTGCTCATTGCCACAGTCTCCTCTGCACAATATGAGAACCAGGTGTCCAGGTATCCTAGTGATGTCCCCCGATCTAGATGTCATATAACATCTAAAATAAAAAAGTAGCAATGGTAACCACCAAATAGGACTGGAGTGCAGTGACCAACCAGATGAAGCAATCCTGAGTGCTTGCCATCAATATCCAAAGAACATGTTAATGTCCATTTAATGATCCCCTATTTTTGTTGTAACCATAATTGATTCCATTAGGTTCTTATTCTCATATAATTCATCACCTCTAATAAGGTAGATTTAGAGGCTATTATTTTGTCAGAGCCCGAGCCCACAGGAGGACCCTCAGATAGGCCAGTCCATACCCTTCGGCCAAAACAAAGCTATCCCTTTACATAAGCAACTGTGTCAAATGAGGTAGCGTCCATCCCTTTCATCCCCTGTTTCACTTCTGTAACACAGAAGACATTCGGCAGGAAACCCTATCGGGACAATAATAGGATGTGGGCTGCGCTGAACATATTGTTACCATACTGCTAAAGATTTCGTTGACTTCCAGCCAATAAACACAGATAATTGTCAAAAAGATTTACCATAATAGTTGCAATTACAAAGCATAAAGGGAAATCCTGAAAGAGTTAGATGACTCGTTGATGTTCAACAAAAACTGATGGGGTATTGCACCCACACGATCTAATCTCCAGCGCCTGTCATGTTCAAAGATGAGGAATTATAAAATGGTCCTGGGGGTGAATATTGAAAGACGTTTCTCCGAGCAGAGAACGAATTCCAAGACAGCCCTGAGAAAATAGTTTTTATTCATCAGCGTGCTTCCAATAAGCTGTCATTGAGTGTGCCAGATGAGATATAAGTATAATGGAGGCTTCAGTGGAAAACACAAAGGGAACGCAGAAATCTGCATAAGGCAATGCCATTACTGTTGGCTGGACTGAAGACAGAGCGGCTGTTACATTGAATACTGCGCGAGCAGAAAATTGCTCCTTTAACCCTTTCACAACCTGGGGTCATTGATACATCAATGCCCAGGTCGTTTTTGGACATCAGTCTATGGGATCATAATGATCCCATAAGCTGATGTCCCTATGTCTGCCCCCTTTGCTCTGTCCCCTGCCGCTGTTACAATCTTGTGACAGTGGCAGGGGAGAGAGGGGAGGGGGCAGATCACATGGCCGCCCTGCTTTACTCCCTCCCCCCGTCGGCCTCTGTAGCCAGGAAACTGGAAGCCTTAAGGCTTTCGGTTTCCATGGCTACCATCAGGGCTCTGCGATCACTTCGCAGAGCCCCAATGGACAGCAGACAGAGAATTCTCCCTCTGTAGAGGGAGAATTCTCTGTCAGAAGCCCTTTAGATGCTGCGGTCGTGCTGGTTGCAGTATCTATAGGATTAACTCTCAGTACCAGAGCGCAGCTCCAGTGCTGAGAGTTGCGGTGGGTCCCTGGGTAACACTCATAGCCGGGACCCGCCACAGATGACACAGGCGCAGTTCCTGTGCCTGTGTTATCCTCGATCGTAAATTAACGTTGCTGCAGCATCAGGCATAGGCTGCAGCGACGTTCTCCAGGTCCCCCTCTGATCACAGTCGCCTCCACTTCAGAGACAAACGTCGTCTCGGGAGTGACATGTGTCATGTGATGCCAAGGGATTAAATGGCAGATACTAAATTTATTTCCAATCATGGATATTGGCTGTATGTTACAGCTGACACTATGATGATGGTGTGGGCACAGTTCTTTATATTGGTGTATGGGACTTTAGGAGTTGGCACTGTAGTTTTGCAGCACTGGGGTCCTCTGAATCAGGACAGGATAATAACCACATGGATTTTACATACTCTACCCCAGTCTTCAGAACCGAGATTCATTCCGAACATTTTGCATCAGGTTTGTTACAAACCTTGAAAAAAGTTGCAAAAAATTTGGTTCTGTACCAAACCGTTAATATGAGTATAATAAAATTAAAAGGGGTATATAAAATTAGGTGTTAGGACTCGGGCTATGCGTTTGGCTCGGCGTCCTTAGCAGCCAGACTGCATGTCAGGTTTTGCTCTGCTCTGCTATTCATGGTTGTAGTAGTGGCCAGTATTCACTCCCTGACAGATCAACATAGGTGTAGTGAGTTCACTAATCATGGACTGAAAACTGACTCACTAGTCAGCTGTCAGTATCTGGGCAGGACCTGGAGCTTCAGCCCCAATCACGCCTTGGGGGCTGGGACTACAGGTCCTATAAGTATAATCCCCTGTCTCAGTATCTTGCCTGCGATAGAGCCTAGTACTCCTAGTGTTTCTTGACCTCGCGTTTTCCCTGAATTAGATATTCCTGTTTACCGGACCTTTTGGCTTGTATTTTGACTATCCCTTGGACACGTTTTTGTACCTCGTCGCTAGACTGTTGCTGACCCGGAATTCTGACCTCGCTCTTATTGTGTGTGTCTGTCTTGTTTTGTTTCGTGTTGCACCCTAGCAGTACAGGGACTGCCGTCCAGTTGTCCGTTTGCCACCTAGGGCATCTGGGGCAAGCAGGTAGGGCCAGTGGGGCGGGTGCCAGCTTCAGGGCTCACCTGTCCTTGTGTCCCTGTCCCTATCCTGACATTAGGGCTCAAGTGTCAAGTAGGAGGTGCTAAGTCACAGCATACATGCACCCTTGCCTTGACTGATTGACATACAATTTAGGAATCTGTGAGTGCTATATATATCAGTCAAAGTAGGGAGTGGTGGGGGAGGGAGTAGGCATGCATGCTGCGGCTTAATGCCAACTCCTTGACACATGAGCTCTGCGCTTGACATAGAGCTGACATATTACCTTTAAATGGGACTAAGCACAGTTCTAGAACTTTTTCTAAACACGGCCAATTCCTTTAAGAACATTACAGACTAGAAATAGAAGGGATCTTTAAAATTAGCCAATTTCAGTGTCAAATTCGACTCTCCGTTCACATAGCCAACCTTTTTCCTGCCAAACAGAAGACATATTCTGATTTTTCCTCTGTTCCCGTGTAATCCGTTCTAGGACGTTCCAGCACAGCGGCTGCCTCCTTGGTTTGTTTGTGTGTGGCACCTTCATCGGCTCTCATACGCTCCTACCTGGCAGGTTCATTTGGTGACAACGGATTTAAGAGAAAGACAGATGACTACCATCATAAATAATCCCTGTACAATATATTAGCATTTGTTGAATTATTTTGTCCCGGAGATTATTTTTCCCATAAGCATGATAAATCCGGAGCTTCACATGTGCAGGTAATAAATTAGATGTGACCTGTATCCTATTTCTTGTATGTATCAGAGAGGATTTAGCGCCTTATTGATGGTCGCTCCCACATCTCTTTCTCCTATAACCTGTATTTGGCCGTTGCATTGTATTTCTGTAACTCATTGCTATTGCCAGATATGCAGAAGGAGCTCTTAGGCACGAACTGCATTTATTTAAAAAAAAAAAAAAAAGTATAAATAAGAAACTATCAAATCAAAGAAAATTGCCTGTAGGATTATAGTATTTGGGAGCCATCTGTATAATTTTCCCTGGACAATGCTTCAAGCAAATATCTTGCAATTATGCAATTTAACTCAATGATCTCTTGATCGGTGAGATAAGAAATAGACACAACATTCTCCGCTAATGAGGAGCCCCCCTTTAGAAGCGTCTCAGTAGGGGTCTTCCCCTGCACTTTAGTTTTCGACAATGACTCATGCCGATATTTGGAAGTCATCCATGAAACACATCTTGTGCATATATTTCATCCTGATGGCGACGGAGCTCTGTAGATTTTGTAAAAAGAAACATATTTGCCATTAATGTCAAGTATTTTATGATGTGTTTGCCACTATACTTGACTATACTGGGACTTGTAGACCATTGGTTGGGCTGATCACTTTATATCATTATTTTTGGCATATGGGGAAGTGTCATGTATTGTCGAAATCAAGCAAACTACAAGACAACTGCTAACATCTTAGATGGATTACCCAATGGATAATATAATGCAATGTGAGCTGAGGCCTGATAATGTCTGCCCAGGGTTCAGGGTCAGCACTGTCAGTCGGCGTCTAATAAGCATGTGCATCTAATCTGTGTGCTACAAATAAGCCAAACCATACAAAATATTCTGCAAGATGTATATACGCCTAATAATCTAGACCAGGAATAGGGAACCTTCAGCCCTCCAGCTATTGCAAAACTACAATTCCCATCATGCCTGGACAGTTGAAGCTTTAGCTTTAGCATTTAAAGGTGTCAATAACAAAGTTGCCCTTAAAGGGACAGCACCAAAAATGCTTTTAAAGGGCCAGTACTAGAAATGAGCGAACCGGGTTCGGGTTCGAGACGATCCGAACCCGATCGTTCTGCATTTGATTAGCTGGGGCTGGTGAACTTGGATAAAGCTCTAAGGTTGTCTGGAAAACATGGATACAGCCAATGACTATATCTATGTTGTCCACATAGCCTTAGGGCTTTATCCAACTTTAGCAGTCACCCCTAATCAAATGCCGAAAGTTCAGGTTCGGATTGACTCGAGCATGATCATCTCTAGCCAGTACCAAGGAGCCTGCTTAATTCATCCTTAACCGACCCACGCCGAAAAAAAATGCCATGGGTCATTAAAGGGGAACTATCAGCAGGTCAAACAAATCTAACCTGCTGATAGCCCCCTATAGCGTAGGGGACTCTGAGGAGGAAGGTATATCTTGCTACCTTCCTCGGTACCGGTCCCGCTAGGCGCACTGTCGCGTCATAAGGCCCGCCCCCTCCATGATTATTATTAGAAGGAGCATGCTGGATGACGCAATGTTGCTCCGGAGCAGAGTTTACCCTGACTAACCGCGTGGGACCGATGGCAAGGAGGAAGGTGAGACACATACCTTCCTCCTCAGCATCCCCGTTGCATCGCTATAGGGGGCTATCAGGAGGTTTCTCTTAAAGGGGCGCACTAGAAATCACTGTTAAAGGGGCATTTTTTTAAGCACTTTGGGGGAGATTTATCAAACTGGTGTAAAGTAAAATTGTCTTGGTTGCCCCTAGCAACCAATCACATTCCACTTTTCATTCCTCTCAGACTTTCTGAAAAATGAAAGGTGGAATCTGATTGGTTGCCAAGGGCAACTGAGCCAGTTCTACTTAACACCATGTTTGATAAATCTCCCCCCTAGTTTTTATATTTAGCTCCAGCAACTTTTACCATCTTTACTCTTGAATGTATCCACTGAAGCTTGTTTACTGCAGTAAGAGGTGACATCACTGGCATCGCTGGCCCTGATTGGTCGGCTGCTTGGAATGTTAGGATTAGAACTCCGTGGAAAGGCCGTGGACCAACTGCCATGGTGAGTTGAGGTATTGTGACTCTTCTAGCGAGGATCTACTGTACTTTCTTGAACATCTATAGGTAGTTGATTCTCTCTGTACATTACACACAGAATGTGTAGGACACATGGAGAACATTCCAGAAAATACAGTGCTTTAGTTTTATATTGTGTCCCTTAGCTCAGGACAAGAACAGAGGAAGACACAGAAAACCTTCACCGAGTGGGAGCGGAGATGGCGAAACCATCGGAGGGCGCAATACTGCACTACTATGATTATTATGTTTGTATCCGACACTCTATCATGGTGATGGGATTGCACAGTCCATTCCTTAGATCATCAATGCTGATCCATAAGCCACTCTTGTCCTTAGATGTGGATTTAAGGACTTCGATCACCCAATACTAGGTTAGTGATATCAATATATATTATGTCAACACATCATCTCATCCCCACTTGTACTTTAGAAAACATAGAGAACAGCTATGATATACATATGGAGTGAGACTGGAGAAGGACAACGTAAGCGATCTCTGCAGATGGTTATACTGTCTTACCTATCTCCACACCTGGGATCTATCTACCTGGTGAGGGGGTCTCCAGCAGAGGGTGTAGCTAGGGGTGGGGGGATGTGTCCAGGGTGCAGCTGAGATTCAGAAGACAGCTAGCCAAATACTACCTCTGGCCAAATCATTGATGTTACAGCATCTCCTAACTTTAAAAGAGGGCATACGGCTGCCTGATCTCCTAGACTGGGTTATGTGACTGACATCCTGCTCAGCCAATGCAGTGATACATCATGGCGGGAAGGGAAACAATCTAGGACAGGCAATAACCGTCCGTAAGGCCCTCATAATTTAACGGCCGTGTGAAAGCAGCCTTACGCCCTATTCTATCTGCCACTGCAGAGGATCGGAGCACCTATGTCTCCCAACTAACTGGACACAACCGGGACACCACCAGACGTTCATGTCGGCACATATACTCACCACACCAGGGACATCGGGGACCTAGATCGGTGATAGCCACTGCTATACTGAATCTTGCAGGCCCCAGTCCAAATCTCGTGGGACAGTGAGTATGACCGCCGGAATCTGTGCCCATTGATTACCAAATTTGCATACTAATAATATATGTTTTGTCGAATATTGCCATATATTACTGAGCACCTACACACTCCTGATGATGTCAATATGACAGGTTGACTGAAACGCGTTGAGTACAGGTGTATGGCAGCATTGTATTTTGCAACAGCTGGGTTTGGCTGTAGTGACCGACAGAGGTCAATTCTTGAAGCCGACTGAGGCTGTAAAGACCGACATAGGTCTATTTTTTGTGATACTGACCGATAGGGGTCTATCGTTTACTATTGGGACTGGACTGGTCACTGAGTATCTGTCACTGTCAGAGGTCATTCGTACTTATATGATGGATTGGGACAGAGGTCGGTGTGACTGATTCCTGACATAAACAAGAGACGTACAGCACTCTCACTGAGTGTATACTGACAACGGACTGAGTCACTGTCTCTTTTTTTGTATATAGTTGTATATAATTTTGGAGACCAATTAGTTATTTACTACTAGTCATTGATTAACTACTAGTTGTTTGTATTTACACAAATATTGATTTACGCATAGCCCTATTGTATTGGTATTCTTTCTGATTTTGCGGGGGTTTAGTCATCATTATGGTGTTTAATATATACACTGGTATTTGATTTGGAACTGTAGTATTGTTTGCTGCCACTAGATGTCAGTGAAGTAAAACGAAAATATACAGAGAGCTGTGCAGTAGTCGGCTACTTTTACTTACAGCATTTATACTTCGGTTGAATATAGTACACACCTGTGTGACAGCTATATTATTACTATGCTTTTTAATGTTTAGATTATCAGGGGGCGAAGAGTTAAAGGAGTATTCTATAGAACAAAAAATATATATATTTTTTTACATTTATTTAATAAAGTTATATAACTTTGAATGAAAACTTTATTAAAGAAAATGTAACTATTTTATACATCAATGGCTGTTTCAGGAACTGCAGGGCTACACAAGCCTTAGTCCCAGCAAACTTTCATATCGCCATCAATGCTGATTGCAGCACTAGCAATACAGAGCCTCCTCTAATATGCATTAGTACAGACATCCAGGGAGGCTCAGTATTTCTAATGCTGCGCTGCTCATTAGCAGTGCTAGCAATACAGTATGTAACTCTGCCTGGACCAGGGCTTCAGCAGCCCTGCAGTTTCTGACATAGCCATTAGTGTCAGCAGAGTCGACTTTCTACTAGAGATGAGCGAACCAGGTTCGGGTTCGAGTCCATCCGAACCCGAACGTTCTGTATTTGATTAGCTGGGGCTGCTGAACTTGGATAAAGCTCTAAGGTTGTCTGGAAAACATGGATACAGCCAATGACTATATCCATGTTTTCCACATAGCCTTAGGGCTTTATCCAACTTCAGCAGCCACCGCTAATCAAATGCCGAACGTTCGGGTTCAGATGGACTCGAGCATCTCTACTTTCTACCCTTTACTAATAAAAATCAATGTAAAAAATCATTAGCAAAAAATAACATTTTCTCTAAAAAGTGTGAAAATTAATATTTCAAAGATCAAGCAGTGAGTCCTCTTACTTTGCATGAAAATATTTGGGTGGGTCTTAGAGTGGCACAGGGCCTCTAAAGACCAGCAGATTTATTATACTTCTCACCATTAACTAAGTGATGAGAAGGGCAGAAGTGGAGACTCGGGGTAGGTGAGTATCATTTTTATTTTTATTTTTTGCACCACCCCCGAGCATGTATAGTTTTTTTTTTCCCTGCAGACAATCTCTTCAAATGGGTTAAATTCAAAGTAAGAGGTAAAACAAAGATACTTTAGTATAAACTCCAATCAACTAAGATATATGTGGTATCCGTATAAAAGTTTGCATTACGTAACATAAATGAATCGTAGTTATTGTTATTGGGATGAGTATCCCAGAAAAGCAGAGAAGTATCCAATGTGCCCCACAATGCAACAGCCAAATACAGGTTATAGGAGAAAGAGATGTAGAAGCGACAAGATGACAAATGACTGCTGGAATCCTCAGTGTCCATTAAGGATTATTCCATTTACAGTAAATGGGCGCATTTCATTACAAAATGTCATTATCACTTTCTAGGTGGTGGGGGGTCTGACTACTGGGACCCCCACCGATCCTAAGAATGAAGGGGCGCAGAGCTGCTGTCCAGGGGGGCTGCTGTGCAGGGAAAAGAGAGAAGTGGCCTGCGGAGATGAACTACTGCTGTGACTTCTCCAATTTCAAGATCAGTGGGGGTCTTGGCTGCCCCCTACTGATGGGTTATCTTACAGGACATGTCATCACTTTATTGTTTTATTTTTATTACTATTATGGTGTTCACCATGTTTTATGAATGAGGCAATAACTTTATTCAGTACATTATTGTAATGACAGCAACACCATATATATACTATATATATATAATATATATACACATACAGGGTGGTCCAAAAGTAGGTGGACAGTATGTGTAATAGAGATTTATCAAACATGGTGTAAAGTGAAACTGGCTCAGTTGCCCCTAGCAACCAATCAGATTCCACCTTTCATTTTCCAAAGTCTGTGAGGAATGAAAGGTGGAATCTGATTGGTTGCTAGGGGCAACTGGGCCAGTTTCACTTTACACCGTGTTTGATAAATCTCCCCCATTATATCTAAATCTAAACACATATATATTTTTATATATATACGGGTGGTCCAAATGTAGGTGAACAGTATGTGTAATAGGGTTATGAATTGGAGGAGATTTATCAAATATGGTGTGAAGTGAAACTGGCTCAGTTGCCCCTAGCAACCAATCAGATTCCACCTTTCATTCCTCACAGACTCTTTGGAAAATGAAAGGTGGAATCTGATTGGTTGCTAGGGGCAACTGAGCCAGTTTCACTTCACACCATGTTTGATAAATCTCCCCCATATACTTTATAAAATTGACACAATAGGTACACGTCCATAACCTTTTATATATCTGCTGATGGAGTTGAGTATACTGGGTATATTACTGGAGGATGATGTTTATACCATTGCAGTTTATGGCTCACATACGTGTGAAAGCGACTTGTGTATTCAGGGCCGTGATCGGCTGAGTGGACGTTCACATAAATAATTATTTTCCGGATTACCGTCCTATTAGATCCTGCCTCTGGAAAGGCCGCATAGGTGTAATGAGATGACAGATGTGCGGCCATTGTTATCGCCCTTAAAAGGGGCAGATGAGTGCACCGTGGGCCGTAGCCCCACCCCTAGTGCACCAAACCGTCTCATTAACATATTAATAAAACAGAAGAGGTGATTCCAACATAAAGCTTGGTCTTTAGTGGACGGCAGGATCCAGCAGAGTGGCAGTGGCCATTGGAGCAGGTATGTTTTTTGTTTTTTTTACAGTGTTACCAGTTCACACTTTAAATGCTGGACACCCTACTTTCTTGTCGTAGAGAAATTGGATGGGGGCGACAAGAGAGGATCTTGGGAAATAAATAGGAAAGGGGTTTGAGTCACCTAGGATCCGGCCACACTATCTATTCATCTGCTGTGTGAGGAGCAGGTGTAGCTGCTGAGCCTGCTCCATACTCACTTTCCAAATGTAAGGAAAAGGGTTAACACTAGGACAAGAGCCTGGAGTTTTCCAGCACATTGAGCCATCCCTGTGTATCATGGTTCTCCAGCTTGCTGCTCTTTATCTGATACAAAACTACAACTCCCATAATCCCTCAGTATGCAGTTTTGCAGCAGGTAGAGAGTCACAGGTTTGGCGGCACTGCTGTAAATTTAGAGATGTAAATACATTGTATAATTTCTGTCTAGATTCCAGTTTTCCCCCTATTTCTCAGGCAGTAGTCGTGGCCGAGTGGTTAAGGCGATGGACTAGAAATCCATTGGGGTCTCCCCGCGCAGGTTCGAATCCTGCCGACTACGGAACTTTTTAATTTTCCTTTTTGTTGTATTTTATGGCTCTTTATTATACTCGCGTGTATAAAGCCCGATATGTCACGACGAACTTTAATATAACGCGATATATTGGCCCGTTTCGTTCGCTCCCATTCATTACAAATCCGCGCATGCGCCGTTTATAACTTTAGTTTGACCCCTTACAGCGTTCCGTCCATGGTCTCTTAGCAACAAGCCGCTACGTGGGACCCGAGCTGAGCGATTTTACAATGGCCGATGATGACCTAGACCGGTTGCTGGATGAGGTGGAGAGCAAGTTCTGCCACCCCGGGACCGGTCCTGGAGGAGCTACGGCTGCGGCCGACAAGACGCGGGGTAAAAGGTGCGGAGGCCGCCAGTGGTCACGTGACGTTCGTGCAGCCTGTATTGCGGCACTCGGTGTTGGCGATGGGGGGCGGTATTGTACAGCAGAGGGTATAGGGGAGGCAATATGGTACATTAGAGGGCAGGGGATCGGATCAGTATTGTACATCAGGGGACAGTATTGTATACCAGAGGGCAGGTGATGGGGGGCAGTATTGTATACCAGAAGGCAGGTGATGGGGGCAGTATTGTATACCAGAGGGCAGGTGATGGGGGGCAGTATTGTATAACAGAGGGCAGGTGATGGGGGCAGTATTGTATACCAGAGGGCAGGTGATGGGGGCAGTATTGTATACCAGAGGGCAGGTGATGGGGGGCAGTATTGTATACCAGAGGGCAGGTGATGGGGGGCAGTATTGTATACCAGAGGGCAGGTGATGGGGGGCAGTATTGTATACCAGAGGGCAGGTGATGGGGGGGCAGTATTGTACACCAGAAGGCAGGTGATGGGGGGCAGTATTGTACACCAGAGGGCAGGTGATGGGGGGCAGTATTGTATACCAGAGGGCAGGTGATGGGGGGCAGTATTGTATACCAGAGGGCAGGTGATGGGGGGCAGTATTGTATACCAGAGGGCAGGTGATGGGGGGCAGTATTGTATACCAGAAGGCAGGTGATGGGGGGCAGTATTGTACACCAGAGGGCAGGTGATGGGGGGCAGTATTGTATACCAGAGGGCAGGTGATGGGGGGCAGTATTGTATACCAGAGGGCAGGTGATGGGGGGCAGTATTGTACACCAGAGGGCAGGTGATGGGGGGCAGTATTGTAGATCAAAGGGCATGGGGAGGTAATATTGTACACCTACTTGCGCATAAAAGCCATGCCCAGGCTATTAGTGCCAGGTCAGGGGCCACAGTGCTCCTCTTACAACACCTCCTGGCATTACTCCCGCCATACCTCCTGGCATTACTCCCGCCACACCTCCTGGCATTACTCCCGCCAGTCTCCAGCCTCCATGTCCTGAACTTCTAACAACTAGACTAGATGGAGCAGGTGGTCTTTTCCTGCTGACAGTCTTCTATGTTTCTAACTAAATATTCACCATACTTAAAGAAACACTGCTAACAATGCCAGATACCTGTAATATAGAGGACAGCCATAGTGATATACAGGGGGTTACACATAGTGATATAGAGAGGGGTCACACATAGTGATATAGAGAGGGGTCACACATAGTGATATAGAAGGTCACTGTCGGGGCACGTAATAGCACACACACCCCCACACAGCCTGCTGCAGCCATAGCATACACACACAGCCTGCTGCAGCCATAGCACGCACACACACACACACACACACACACACTCGGCTTGCTGCAGCCATAGAACACACACACACACACACACACACAGCCTGCTGCAGTCACAGCACACACACAGCCTACTGCAGCCATAGCACCCATGCACACTTGTATCAGAGGTTACTGCTACACTACTTATGTCTTCTCCTCCTCCTCTATTATATTACACAGGATATCTTCATATTACACTGCTGCTCATATACAGTTATCCAGCATCCAGGAAGAGAACAGCACAGATCTCCCCCCACACACACAATGGACTCTTCCAGCTCAGAAACAAACTGCCTGACCGGAAGTGTAGTGCTCTATACATACCTGCTTCTTACCGACCCCGTCCGCCATCTTGTGCCAATGATGTCATCTTCGGACGGCCAGCCGAACCGCTCTGACCGTCCCTAGTGCCGGCCGCCCTCTGCCGCGTCATCAGCTACTCAGACGCGATTGGCTGAGCATAACTGTGCTTAGCCAATCGTGGCTGAGCAGCTGATGACGCGGCAGAGGGCGGCCGGCACTAGGGACGGTCAGAGCGAAGATGACATCATTGGCACAAGATGGCGGACGGGGGTCGGTAAGAAGCAGGTATGTATAGAGCACTACACTTCCGGGTCTAGCGTGGGTGGGGGGGAACACAGGGAAGGGGGCGATTCACTAACATAACATACATTACAAAGTTGTAAAACTTTGTAATGTGTGTTATTTAGTGAATAATTGTTTAGCGCCGCACTACCCCTTTAATGGCAGCAATTACTTCCTGTTTTGTTGGAAGATTATCTGACTTCCATATCTTCTTGTCTTATAGACTACACATAAAAAGGGATATTTCTCTTGTAGGTGAAATTTTATTTAAAACGTTAAATGTTCCTGCTCCAGTATCGAGGCAGCAATGGTGATTTCCTCATCACAGACAATTTATTGAAACAAAAGCCAACATGAGTGGTGGGTATACCCCAACAACATGTCACTGCCTCAATAACTTATGTGTCCTTGAGCATCAATTACAGCCTGACAATGATGTCTCATACTGGTCACAAATCACCCTGTTGTCTGCCGAGGCATGGCATCCTATCCCTCTTGAAGAGCGGCCTTCAGGTTATTATTGAGGTTCTGTGGTGCAGAGCTATGAGCCTCTACATGGTGACTCTGCTGATCCTATAGTTTTTCTGTGGGATTCAGATTGGGAGAAAATGCAGGCCGCTCCATGTGTGGTCCCCCAGTCCCCAGCAGGAACCTTGTCCTCCATGAAGATGGAATTAGGTCTGTGTTGTTCATGCAGAGGCATAATGACTGAATTACTGATGTTATTCATGTAGTATGGGCTTGTCACTGTGCTAGGTGTAATGACACACCTGCCCTATACACTGTAACACCACCAGCACCACTATACACACCTGCCCTGTACACTGTAACACCACCAGCACTATACACACCCACCCTGTACACTGTAACACCACCAGTACTATACACACTTGCCCTATACAGTGCAACACCACCACTATTAGACACTCCTGCCCTGTACACTGTAACACCACCAGAAGACACACCTGCCCTATACACTGTAACACCACCACCACTATACACACCTGCCCTGTACACTGTAACACCACCAGCACTATACGCACCTGCCCTATACACTGTAACACCACCACCACTATACACACCTGCCCTATACACTGTAACACCACCACCACTATACACACCTGCCCTATACACTGTAACACCACCACCACTATACACACCTGCCCTGTACACTGTAACACCACCACCACTATACACACCTGCCCTGTACACTGTAACACCACCACCACTATACACACCTGCCCTGTACACTGTAACACCACCACCACTATACACACCTGCGCTGTGCACTGTAACACCACCACCACTATACACACCTGCCCTGTACACCGTTACACCACCACCACTATACACACCTGCCCTGTACACCGTTACACCACCAGCACTATACACACCTGCCCTGTACACCGTTACACCACCACCACTATACACACCTGCCCTGTACACCGTTACACCACCAGCACTATACACACCTGCCCTATACACTAACACCACCAGCACTATACACACCTGTGCTGTACACTGTAAAACCACCAGCACTATACACACCTGCCCTCATTGTAACACCACCACCAAACACACCTGCCCTGTACACCGTTACACCACCAGCACTATACACACCTGCCCTGTACACTGTAACACCACCAGCACCACTATACACACCTGCGCTGTACACTGTAACCCCACCAGCACTATACACACCTGCCCTGTACACTGTAACACCACCAGCACTATACACACCTGCCCTGTACACTGTAACACCACCAGCACTATACACACCTGCCCTGTACACTGTAACCCCACCAGCACTATACACACCTGCGCTGTGCACTGTAACACCACCAGCACTATACACACCTGCCCTGTACACTGTAACCCCACCAGCACTATACACACCTGCGCTGTACACTGTAACCCCACCAGCACTATACACACCTGCGCTGTACACTGTAACCCCACCAGCACTATACACACCTGCGCTGTGCACTGTAACACCACCAGCACTGTACACACCTGCCCTGTACACTGTAACCCCACCAGCACTATACACACCTGCGCTGTGCACTGTAACCCCACCAGCACTATACACACCTGCCCTGTACACTGTAACCCCACCAGCACTATACACACCTGCGCTGTACACTGTAACCCCACCAGCACTATACACACCTGCGCTGTGCACTGTAACACCACCAGCACTATACACACCTGCGCTGTGCACTGTAACACCACCAGCACTATACACACCTGCCCTGTACACTGTAACCCCACCAGCACTATACACACCTGCCCTGTACACTGTAACACCACCAGCACTATACACACCTGCGCTGTGCACTGTAACACACCACCACCAAGTGCAACAGTGGCTGATGCAGAGCGCTCTCCTTGACGTCTCCAACATTATTGGCGGCCATCGTTTCTGCTCAGTGTAAATTGACTTTCATCATTGAACAGCACTGAGGTGGACTGATCTTACACCCAGCGTATGCACCAGCTACTGTTGCCTTAGGTGGTGGTGTTTTTACGATAGAAACAACTGATCAGGCCAGCAATACCCCTCTAGCTTGTTTGCACTGTTAGCGCAGAATCATCAGAGCGTTATTTCATCTTGATGTCTGACGTGCCTCCAGAATATCACATGAACCAAGTCATTTACCAGCGTGACCTACAATTGATTTGTTTCATATGAAATTCCTGTTTCTTTTAAGGTCTAAAGCTCCAGTATCGATCGCAGCTGCGGATGATGAGAATGTCGATGATCTGATTGAAGATATACTCGATGTTCGCTTCTATGAAGAAAACAAGGTAGAATATGGATTGTATCACACAACAAATACCAGCTGTACACCTTCAGCCATTTTATTCAATGAGACGTGCTGTCCTGAGATTATTTGTGGTATTCATTGACCATTACAATGAAGGGACTGCCTTACTCTAGGGACCCCTGTGTTCTGTCGCCTCTTGGGCAACCATTGTATATCAGCCTATTGTACTGTAGCCTCATCATTCCAGCAATGTGGGGGGCTCAGCACAGATTCCTTCTTGTCACTTTTCTGACCACTGTATGGCGCCTATACCGTCTCAGCAGCAATGGACATGTAATTCTCTATGTAGACTGTGTTAATGAAAGTTTCTGTGTTTTCTACAAATGAGTGTTCAGTCTTATTTCAGTAATCCACCCTTAGCAGATGTTCCAGATTACTAGTTATACAATCTTCTTGGATAGCACATGAGTTTTTCAGGGCTGACATGCACATCTAAGGATGGGATTTATAGACATACATATGTACACCGTCTTCATTCATTCAGCTTGGACAGGTTTGGGTTTCACACAACACTAGAAGTCATGGTTATTAGCTGATATTGCCTATTTTCAGGGTATATGTAGCTAAGATATACATGATATAAGGTATAAACCTATGATAAAAGGACTTTGCCTAGAGTGTGTGTCACTCCAGAGAACCCAAAACTTTACCCTGTGGTGGCGCTAAGGGTAATTAAAGTGTAACTTTCATTTTAAAAAAAGCTTCTGATGTGTCATAGTGATATGCCAGACCTTTGCATCAGTCAGGGTCTTGGTGCTGAGACCCCCGCCAATCACTAGAACGAAGGGGCAGAAGCGCTTCTTCTCGGCTATAAACTTGTTATATGAGCAATCTGCGTTATAATGGGAGCGTATGGAACTTCCGGTAGACAGAATTGCCGGAAGTTCCATAGGCTCACAATATAATTCCGTAGACTGCTCATATTGGCATTTACAGCAAAGATCCAGCGATCATAGGGGGTCTCAGCACCCGGACCTCCACCGATGCAAACTTCTGAGATGTTGTTATGACATGTCAGAAGTTTTTTTTAAATGATAGCTACACTCGAAAGGTGAAGTCCTTCAGGAGCAAAAAAAAATCTGTTTGGGCAGGGAGCAGGGTAAACATAATAAAGAAAGTGTACTCGTTGTTCCCGGTGCCCGCTGGCATTCTCCATCTCTTCCTCCTTCGATGTCACAACCCAGCTGATAGATGCCCCGCTCAGACAGTCAGCGACTGGTGCGGGACACCGCTGCAGATCTCACAGCACCATAATACATTATAATGTAGTGAGACCCATTTCAGATAATTGTTTAGTCACTGATAAACAGCCAGCGCATAGTCCATATTTCACAGGCCGCACATGGATACGTGTGTGTTTTAAGCCTAAATTTGGGTTGTGGAAAATGACAAAATGAGATGTCACTTCTTCACACAAAAATTACATCTGGTAGGCTGGACATGGATGAGCCCCATTGAATAAACAAAGCTGAACATCTGCAGCAGAAATCCAATCATATATCTCTGACGTCTGCCACAGATTTATCCAGCTGAGAAATCCATCATCTACATGCAGCTTCCCTGTTGTCAGTCATCTCTGTCCTAGCCACTGGATGAAGATTGCAATGAACCGGGGTGTGAAATGCACTACCACACACTTCTCCCAGCTCGTTCTTCTGATCAGTGGTGGTTTTAGCATGGAGACCTCAAACAATGAAAACTTTCGCCACACCCCTGTGACATGTCAAACGTTTTCCTAATTTTTTTTTTTATTTCCCCTTTAATAGAAATAGAATGCAATTTTTTCAATGCATCAAGATGTTACCTAAAAAAAAAATCTGGGCAAAAGGCATACTGTACTTAGGTGGCTATAAGAGATAGAAAACCTTCTCTTACAGAAGGGAACGATGTCTTGCTATCTGTTAATTTTAGGGTCTTTTCAATGTCTCCCAATGGTACAGTTTGATCACTTTGATGCCTGAACCACGAGTCATCTACAAGGGTCCCCACCACCTTCTGCCTGCCCCAATAGCTTTGATTGATAGCTCTCTCCTAATTAGTGTTGAGCAGACTTGACAAACTGTTTGGTTTTAACAAAGATCTCCGAACCCAAACGCTCTGCATTTGACTCCCAGCGTCTGGAGAAGTTGGATGCTAGCCTAGGGAGTGCTAGAAAAGATGGATATTAATCAAAGCTGGCAGGTCAGAGAGCAGCTACCTGGGACTGCGCCCGAGGACTTGTGGTTCAGGCAGCATGAAAGTGATAACAGGTTCCCTTTAAATTTGAAGAGTTGAAAGATTTATAGTTATTGGGCATCTATGATACATACAGCTTCCCGTGTGTCTCGAGGTATATTATTGTATGTTTGCTGCTCTTGTCTGCTTTCAAGCTTTTATGAGCTTACATACTGTCAGTATAATGTAACTTCTTCATTACTTATTACTGAACACCTACTCTATTTTTTTTTAGAAGCTAAATGCAAAATCCACAAAACATCAGTCATGTAAATCATCCAGACAACATCCCAGCAAAAGGTAAGTGAATCCAGTTTTCCTTTTAAGTAGAGAGGAAGCTCCGTACATATGTGAAATATGCCCCATTTGTTCAAAGGAGGTCAAGCGAGTCATTTTGGCCTCCCCTGGGTATGCGATTTTTACAGTATAGGAAAGTGTAGCAGGCCTCACTTTCCTATACATTGGGCCACCTTAACAACACATATGTACACTCTTTTATTTTTTTTGGCCAATGGGCAACATATGCCACATATTGGAATCCCAACATGTAACATCAACCAAACACAAATGGTCCACAAATATAGGCATACACTATGATGCAGATTTTCATTAAAAACTAAAATCGCCATTGTGATGCTGTGAGATCCAAACGTCCGGAGCGTTACACTACTAAGCTGACGCAGCTTTGTTAGTTCAGTGTTGTAGCATTCTGGCTATTCGGGAGCTCACAGCACTATAATGTATTATAATGTAGTGTGACCCGTTTCAGATAAGTGTTCAGTCACTGATATACAGCCAATTCAATAAGAAATCCCAGCACTCACCAATTGTATAATCATCCAAATTTATTTGGTATCTATAAACCACATTCGTGTAAACAGCAAAGCGCGTTTCGGCCACTGCCTTTATCAACGGCAGTTGATAAAGGCAGTGGCCGAAACGCGCTTTGCTGTTCACACTAATGTGGTTTATGGATAGCGAATAAATTTGGATGATTATTAAATTAGTAAGTGCCGGGATTTCCTATTGAATTGTTCTATTGGGGTTGTGCTCCTTTCCTCGTGCACCACCTGGTCTGTCACAGAGTACCACTCTGATCTCTCTTCACTGATATACAACCAGCGTGTGGACCATATATCATGGGCTGCACATGGATATATGTGTTTTAAAGTAGTCCCACCACAGTACTAAAACTGCAGACAGATTGGTGGGGCAGGTAAATAATAAACAACTGAACTCACCTATCCCCATGCCTCCAATACCCTGCTCCCAGGTCCCGTTCACATCAGCCGGTGATTTGCAGCTCCGCTAGCTGCAACGTTATTGACCTCCGAACCAATCAGAGACTGGAGCAGGACAGCGCCCCACTCACTGACTGGATGAGTGGGCGATCACTCAGCGAGGCCGTGATGTTTAAGCTGGAGAAGCCGGGTATTGAGTACCCAGTTTCAAGCTGAAGATGACAGTCGGCTGTCGGCACGAGCACGGGTGAGTTCATTTTTTATTTTTTCCTGCCCCACCGGCCTGTTTGCAGTTTTTGTACTTTTGTGGAACTACATCTTTAAGCCTAAATTGTCGTTGCGGAAAAACACTTCTTTACACAAAAAGCACATCTGGTAGGCGGGACATGGATTAGCCCCATTGAATAAAGCAAGCTGAACATCTGCAGCAGAAATCCATTCATATGTTTCAGACGTCTGCCACAGATTTCCAACTGCGAAATCCATCATCTACACGGAGCCTGAAAAAGCAAGGAATTAGATGTAATCCCAGACCTTATGCTGTCATTACACATAAGCCTCTGTTCACATCACCTTAGAGCTGTCTGTCAGACCTATAATTGGATGTAAGGTTCCTTCCTTTTCCCTTTTTATAGATGTACAGTGGAATATCTCATATATCTCCTATAGACACCTACATTATAAAATAAAAACATGATTGTACATTGTTTGCAGATTGGCTTTACATAGAAAAGATTATTTGCACAATTCAGTTACACCGCCTTTTTTTGCAGCCATCTTTGTTGGAATCGGACAGACTACATTATAAATCACTGCTCTGTATTGTGCCACAGTTGCGGCAGAGCCTTGTGGCTTCTGTACGTCACAGATGTGAACAGAACCTTAATCTTCAATTATAAGACTGAAGTTTTCTTGGAGGGCTTTGTTCCTCATCGGTGTACTGTACATTTGGGTTAAACCTGCAAACCTTGTCTTGTATTACAGATGCTGCCCAGTGTATCTTGGTGGAAGTATGGTTCCTTTCGGAATTGGAACAAGTATTTCTGAGCGGTAAATATCTCATCCTAGTTATGTTCTTAAAAGCTAGATGCTTATTAATTGCTGAGGTGTTTAACCCATTGGTGCTCTCCACCATACAGCTACTGTGCAGGCACCAGTTCCAATTCATGTGAACATTATTAATGTACTGTTTGGACACCATAACATGCTGCATTAAATTCATGTATGGTTGGGGTTATTATGTATGCACACTGTAGCTGGATAGGTGGTTAACTAGCTGGTGGCGTTAGTGTGGACATGATGGGCGGGCACACAGTGCTGCAAACCTAGTAAATCCATGTAAGAGAATTAAAGGAGAACTCCTTCTACATCTAATAACAACGGGTGGGGAGGGGATTGGGAGAATACAACAAAGAATGTATACGTACCCGTCCCTATGCCGCATCACTGTTCCCAGACCCCCAATGGCCTCCCCCAGCTCCCCCAACGTCACATTCCGACTGAGAAATGGCCACTCAGCCAGTCAGTGGAAGCTAGGAAAAAATGAAGACCGGCGACTGTGTGAGCTGTTGACCTAACACTGCGGGGGCACAGGAGTAAGTAAGTGTAGATTCTTTATTATGTTCACCCACCCACACAGGATTTTTAGATGTGGTCCGCAGCTCTCCTTTAACAAAGCAGCCATAGTAACGTCAGGCGTTGTACACATCTTATGTTGTTTTCTGGATGTAAATTGCTGGTGGTGCAGTAGGAGGAGATCTCCCTCAGCACTCCTGCAGATTTAACACTTCATGGGCTGCACTATCGATGTCATTATAAGATGTGTCCCAGTCTTATAACAATGACACTGTAACCCTAAGATGTCTCTAAAACAATGGGTAAGTATATGAGGCATGAAACAGAAGCCACATCTGTCAGTTACTATTAAATAGTGCAACATTTCCCTAATACTGATGTCTCCTCAACACACCATACTAAACATACTGGGGTTTTCATCCTTTGTAGGATTCTAAAAGGAACACTAGGTGGCGCCATTGATATGCTAGAAGCCTTTCCTACACTATTATAACACCAAATTGCAGAAAATACAAAAAAAAACTGCATCTCAGGGGTGTACTGCTTCTTAGCTGAATATTTTAAGAAACAAACATGAGGTTTTTCAAAGAAAAAAAAAGACAGACAGCAATATAGTCATGCTGTTCTCCTGTCAGGCTTTGCTACTAGTCATCTTATTACATACAGGATAAATCAGATACAAGACCTCTGGTGACTATAAGGGATGAGGAGGAGTAGCCAAGTGTCATAGGAGCACAGACCAGTCAGTTATATAACGGTAAGAATGGGACCATTGTGATACCTATACCGTACAGATATGGAGATGGTTCCAGAGTTTACTGTCACAACTTATGTTCTTTGTAGTAAGTTAGTCTGACATGATGGTGAAGGGTGAGCATTACATAACATGAGCCTGAAGTCATCTCTGTACTTTGCTGGCTTCCTGTAGTCATTCAGAAAGATGTTCTGTAAACCACAGACACTTCACTCTTTTCCTTGTTCTTTCCTTTCTCTAGAGCCTGTAACCAGCTGCGCTGCACCACCTGCGATTTTAACATTGTGGTGTTTGATGACTACAAATGGGACGCATCCTGCGACTACCTCTTCTTCAGGTACATTTGTAAGATTGCAGCACTTAAGCTAAGTGTCATCTAACAGAGACAGTGCCAATCATTTCCTCTCAGTACCAGATAGGTAGCACTGAGCCCCAGAACCTGTATACTCATTTCTAAAATTACCTTGTTTTGCAGGTAAGTGATATCTTTCACTCCAGGGAAGCCATATTTCTCCTATAGCTGCACAATTATCACTTCCTTTATGTTACACCGTCATTATATTTTATTGAAGTTCTTGGAAAGATCCCTGTAAGGTTGTGCTAAAACTTAAGTTATGAAAGTGATTGTGTCTTTGCCCATGTGCAAGCACAGGTTTGGTTGTTGTAAACCAATGTTAGTATGTCACCATTTAACTCTTTATTTAAAGGGGTTGTTCAGGATGAGAAAAATATGGCCACTTTCTTCCAGAAACAGCACCTCTCTTGACCTCAGTTTGGATGTGGATTCTGCAACTCAGTTGCATTGAAGTGAATAGAGCTGAATTGTAATACCACACATAACCTGAGGACAGGGGTGGTGCTGTTGTTGCAAGAAAGTAGCTGTGCTTTCTTTGATCCTGGATAACCCCTTTACAAAGTTTTCTAGAACTTTAAAATTCATGGCCCTTCCTATGGATAATGCATCAATATTAGATTGGTAGGGTAGCCAATATGTCAGTATATAGAGAAGAAGCTGCACTGCACTGTACTATAAGCAGGTAGACTTCTAGCCTGTCCGCCATGACAGTGCCAGCCAGAAAATGGAAATTTCTCTTCCTTTTCAGGTTTGTAGTACTCTTATATTATTTTTTAATATAACACAGTATTAGGCTATGTTCACTTTACGTATATTTTTGTAAAACTACAGCCGTTTTTGCCGATTACAACGACGGCCGTGATTAATACATATATATACACGTTACATTGTATACATACCGGTAGTATACACTCCGGCTGGGATCCCTAGCGGCGCCACGAGAAACTGACATGTCAGTTTTCTGCAGCCGCTATTCATTGAATAGTGGCCGCAGAAAACCCTGTCAGTGCACACAGTGGAGCGAGCGGCTCTGGCTGCCCGCTCCATAGTGTGCAGTGGGGAGTTCTGATGCGGGCGCACACGGATGCGCCCGCATCAGAACTCTGCAGCACTAATGATCATTCGGCCGGTACTGTTTACAAGGTCTGAACATAGCCTTAAGGAGCTCTGGCAATTTTTTTTTCTTTCAAATGAACTGGTATCAGAAAGTTAAATAGATTTGTAATTAACTTATGTAAAAATCTCAAGCCTTTCAGTACCTATCAGCTGCTGTATGTCCTGCAGGAAATGGGGAATTCTTTCCATTCTGAAACAGTGCTCTCTGCTGCCATCTCTGTCTGTGAACACCACTTCCTGTAGGACATACAGCAGTTGATAAGTACTGGAAGACATAAAGTTTTTAAATAGAAGTAAATTAAAAATCTGTATATCTTTCTGACACCAGTTTATTAGAAAGAATCTTTTTTTCACCAGAGTTCCCCATTTAAAAAGTGTATTAATATTCGCTTCAATCCCTGTCCTAATGATGCTGTGAATCTAATACCCTTTCAACCACACAGACATGCATGCTAGGTGATAGATAGCCGTTTGTTGTATCATTATGCTTAGTAGACTGTGCAGGAGATACTGATTCATCTTGTGGAGATCCGATTGGTGTAGGGAGTCTTAGCTGGGTTACCATCATGTATGTTGCACATATAGATGTCAGTAAATTGTCAAAACGGGATGCCGACATATACATACTCGTGGGGCTGTGCTATTTTTATGTTATGGACCCACACTTTTTCAGGAACCTTGACTTGGTGTGTGGGCTTAGGCCTTTTGATCTAAATGTAACTATCTCCTGATGTTAGAGTAAATGTTGCTGAGAAGCAGATGGTCATTCATAACCATTTTGGATATGCGGCCATGTCTATTTTTTTTTTTTCTCCATTGAGTATATACATACATGTACTGGCATGGATCCTATTGATCTTATTGGTCTGAACATTAAAGGGGTTGTACACCAAAAAAATGTTTCTTTCAAATCAACTGCTACCATAAAGTGACACAGATTTGTAATTTACTTCTATTAAAAAATCTCAAGCCTTCCAGTACTTATCAGCTGCTGTATGCCCAGCAGGAAGTTGTATTATTTCCAGTCTGGAGAGCAGGAGAGGTTTTCTATGGGGATTTGCTGCTGCTCTGGACATTTCCTGACATGGACAGAGGTGGCAGCAGAGAGCACTGTGTCAGACAGGAAAGAAAACACCACTTCATGCAGGACACACAGCAGCTGATAAGTACTGGAAGACTTGAGATTTTTAAATAGAAGTGAATTACAAATCTCTGGCACTTTATGGCACCAGTTGATTTGAAAGAAAAAAAAATTGGTGAACAACCCCTTTAATTGGTCGACTATTGACCTTATCACTATGTTAGGGTACTATTCCACAGATTGATAATCGGCTGAATTGGCCCTATCCGGACGATTATTTTTCTGTGTAATAAACACAACGATCAGCCGATGATTGTTGTCATCGGCTGATCGTTGATATAGGTTTGGACTTATAATTGTCGGCGCCGACCGCGCACCGCTATGTGTAATAGTGGCGGCTGACGATGTGCAAAGAAGAATTCATTACCTATCCATGCTGCAGGGCTCCTCCTGCGCTCTGCTTCTCCCCGGGTCCCGCGCGCTTCAGCATCAGAGCGGCCTGTCTGAGCTGAGGAGACAGGCCGCTCTGAAGCTGGAACGCGTGGGACCCGGGGAGAAGCTGCCCGCAAGAGGAGCCCTGCAGCATGGATAGGTCATGTATACAGTTTAAACAAGGGCTGTAATTACATCGGTAACTATGTCAATGCAGCCCTTGTTAAACGATTATCGCGCCGTCTAATAGGCCCAGTAAACGAGTGACAATCTAGCAGATCGGCGCTTGTTTACAGTTATTATCGGGCCCCCATCGGCCCATGTAATTCTACCCTTAGGGTCATTTTCAGAATGTTTGTTCAGGCCTATATGATAATTGGAGCCCATGCCCGTACATACACATATAAGTCTGCATCCTATTCTG
Organism: Dendropsophus ebraccatus; assembly: GCF_027789765.1. NCBI lineage: Eukaryota > Metazoa > Chordata > Amphibia > Anura > Hylidae > Dendropsophus > Dendropsophus ebraccatus. Next base: position 33,419,918 of record NC_091455.1, on the reverse strand, counting down.
ACAGCTTGTCAACATATTCTTCATGATATGAACCCAGTCTTTCAAACATGTACAAGTACCCTGGGAGACAATATGCCAAATAACCTTTCCTTATAAGTACTCAGACAAAATCAGCTGGTCTTAGAACACTATACATACGGTGTATAGACCATAGGCACTGGCGGAACTATCGCCGTAGCAGCCATAGCGGCTGCTACGGGGCCCCGCCGCATCAGGGGGCCCGTGACGCGGGTCCCGTGCTCCTCCTGACCCGGCGACTACTTTCCCCAACCATAGGGAAAAGGAGTCACTGGGCCAGGAGGAGCACAGGACCGACCGACAGCGCTCCTGTCAGTCCCCCGTCTGATGCGCGGCTGCCGGGGGTGTCGCGTCCTATCCCCGGCAGCGCGCGTATCATAGAGCGGAAGTCGCGGCCGCAGCACAAGCCCACAGAGAGCTCTATGATACGCGCGCTGTCGGGGATAGGACGCGACACCCCCGGCAGCCGCGCATCAGACGGGCGACTGACAGGAAAAAGGCTCGACGGGGGAGCGCGTTGTAAGGTGAGTTTTTTTTTTTTTTTTAAACCTGCTTTCCGGGGGGGGGGGGAGAGAGAAGGGGGCATCTATAAGGAAGGGGGGGAGAGGGGGACATCTATAAGGAAGCGGGGGGGAGAGGGGGACATCTATAAGGAAGGGGGGGGGAGAGGGGGACATCTATAAGGAAGGGGGGGGGAGAGGGGGACATCTATAAGGAAGGGGGGAGAGGGGGACATCTATAAGGAAGGGGGGGAGAGGGGACATCTATAAGGAAGGGGGGGGAGAGGGGGACATCTATAAGGAAGGGGGGGAGAAGGGGGCATCTATAAGGAAGGGGGGGAGGGGGACATCTATAAGGAAGGGGGGGAGAGGAGGGCATCTATAAGGGAGGGGGAGAGGGGGACATCTATAAGGGAGGGGGAGAGGGGGACATCTATAAGGAAGGGGGGGAGAGGGGGACATCTATAAGGGAGGGAGAAGGGGGACATCTATAAGGAAGAGGGAGAAGGGGGACATCTATAAGGAAGGGGGAGAGGGGGACATCTATAAGGAAGGGGGAGAGGGGGACATCTATAAGGAAGGGGGGGAGAGGAGGGCATCTATAAGGAAGGGGGGGATAGGGAGACATCTATAAGGAAGGGGGGGATAGGGAGACATCTATAAGGAAGGGGGGGATAGGAGGGCATCTATAAGGAAGGGGGGGAGAGGGGGACATCTATAAGGAAGGGGGGGAGAGGGGGACATCTATAAGGGAGGGGGGGATAGGGAGACATCTATAAGGAAGGGGGGGATAGGAGGGCATCTATAAGGAAGGGGGGGAGAGGGGGACATCTATAAGGAAGGGGGGGAGAGGGGGACATCTATAAGGAAGGGGGGGGAGAGGAGGGCATCTATAAGGAAGGGGGGGAGAGGGGGACATCTATAAGGAAGGGGGGGAGAGGGGGACATCTATAAGGAAGGGGGGGAGAGGAGGGCATCTATAAGGAAGGGGGGGAGAGGGGGACATCTATAAGGAAGGGGGGGAGAGGGGGACATCTATAAGGAAGGGGGGGGGAGAGGGGGACATCTATAAGGAAGGGGGGGATAGGAGGGCATCTATAAGGAAGGGGGGGAGAGGGGGACATCTATAAGGAAGGGGGGAGAGGGGGACATCTATAAGGAAGGGGGGGAGAGGAGGACATCTATAAGGAAGGGGGGAGAGGAGGGCATCTATAAGGAAGGGGGGGAGAGGGAGACATCTATAAGGAAGGGGGGGTAGGGAGACATCTATAAGGAAGGGGGGGAGAGGGGGACATCTATAAGGAAGGGGGGGAGAGGGGGACATTTATAAGGAAGGGGGGGAGAGGGGGACATCTATAAGGAAGGGAGAAGGGGGCATCTATAAGGAAGGGGGGGAGAGGAGTGCATCTATAAGGAAGGGGGGGATAGGGAGACATCTATAAGGAAGGGGGGATAGGAGGGCATCTATAAGGAAGGGGGGAGAGGGGGGCATCTATAAGGAAGGGGGGGAGAGGAGGGCATCTATAAGGAAGGGGGGAGAGGAGGGCATCTATAAGGAAGGGGGGGATAGGAGGGCATCTATAAGGAAGGGGGGGAGAGGGGGACATCTATAAGGGAGGGGGGAGAGGAGGGCATCTATAAGGGAGGGGGGAGAGGAGGGCATCTATAAGGGAGGGGGGAGAGAGGGCCATCTATAAGGAAGGGGGGGGAGAGGGGGACATCTATAAGGAAGGGGGGGAGAGGGACATCTATAAGGGGGGGCAACATAGGGGGAGAGGGGGCCATCTATAGGGGGACAACATAGGGGAGAGGAGCACAACATAGGGGAGAGGGATATTATAAAGGGACAACATTGGGGGAGAGGGGAACATCTATAAAGGGACAATATAGGGGGAGAGGGGGGCATCTATAAGAGGACAACATAGGAGGGGCCATCTATAGGGGGGGCAACATAGGGGACCATCTATTAGGGGACAACATGGGGAGCATCTATAAGGGGGACAGCATGGGGGGCTTCTATAAGGGGGGGCAACATAAGGGGGCTATTTATAAGGAGGGGCGACAGAGAGGAGGGCCATATAATAAAATGGGATCACATAGAGTCAGCCTTCCCACTAAATGAGGGTGTAAAGGGGCCAATGCAGATGTGCAGTATAGAGAGATGAGGATGGTGCCAGTTTGAGGAGACTAATATGTTTTTCTGGCAGATTCTGTGGATTTGTGGCTCGGAGAAGGAGATGGAGAAGAAAATGAAAAGGGAAGAACTCCGATCAGAGAAGACGTCCCCTGTAAGTCACCTGATATAACTGTACTGTAATTTATATGGTGTACAGGACCTGTATAGAGCTGAGTGTGTTGATGGCGTAGTGGTCGATCGAGAGGGGGCAGGTGGGGGGGGGGGGGGGGCCCAATCAAAAGTTTGCTATGGGGCCCAGCCATTTCTAGTTACGCCCCTGACCATAGGTGTCAAACCCGCGGCCCTCCAGCTGTTGCAAAGCTGAAATTCTCATTGCCATGTGGTCTGTCAGTGATTTACCAATGACATCGGCTTTTCTCATACGTAAATGGGCTTAATACAGATGTCACTTCCCTTCCCCCAACTCCTCTTGGCAGCTGACAGAGATTACATAGCTCAGCAGGGGGCGGCATTAAGAAACAGAAAGAGAGCACCTTCCAGGTTTATAATAATTCAAATCAATGGACAAATCAACCAAGGTATGCTATGAAAAACATTGGAAGCATCTCTAGTTCGGTATTCTATAACCCATTGTATTGATCACATTCTTCTCTTATATGCCATTTCAGCTTACAATAGGATGGGAGTAGGTCATCGGTAAACGCTTGTTTTTTCACAGGAACAGTATGCCAGAGTACAGCAAGCTACAGACCAAGATGATCAGGAAGAAGGGGGTGCGAGCGTATGCCTGTCAGTGCAGCTGGAGGTCCGTCCAGGAACTCACCGATCTCTCCTCACAGCCGCAGCTGCGATGGGTTTGCGGCAAACATTCAGACTGAATATTGGCTGGACCAAGTGACTGTAGTGATACATAAAGAGCTGTAGGTATTATACATTCATCCTTAAAGGGGTCAAGGACAGCCCCTTCCTCTTATGGAACATGGATATCATACACAATGGCTGTCAGTAAGGGTGTATCTCAATTTACATTTCCCTGCTGCAGTGGGAGCTGAATACTGGGGTCCTCCGGCACCTTAGCATTCAGCCTTATGAGAAGGGGATGTGCTGGATATAAATCTCCACAACAATAAAGAAGCATCACGTGACATTATATACCTTTGTTGAAGTGAAAGGGCGACCTGCATGACAGGTCTAACCTCTTGTACGATGGTGATGATTTTTCTTGGCTCAGCGTATAAGATGGTTCATGTGTTGCAATATTTTGACTCCTTAGTCATGTACTCCTTTTTCTTTAGAAGAAGAAACTGCAAGATCTGTCCGTACTCAATAGGGAGCTGCAAAGCCTCAATGTTGCACAACCTTTATGTCATATTTGTGCACGTATATGTGCTGCTTTTCTGACTTCCATGACCCTTATGTGCATCGCTGACATACATTGGTGGAGCAGCTGATCAGTAAGGCTGCGTTTACACACGTCGCAGTTTCATTGCAGTACTGTAGCGTTTTACTAAAATTACACAGAACTGCCATGAAACAGTAATGTATGAACACAGCCCAGAGAAACCTAAGAGTGTGTTCTCTTTTTCAGTTTTTTCCATGCACTTTTTGCAGCCAAAGCAAGAAATGGATCATAAATGGAGGATACATATAAAGGAAATACCAGGACCCTCATTATTAAAACTATGTCTTGACTTTGATTTTAAAAGCTTTATCTAAAAACCTGAATGTGTGAACACCTCTTTATAACCCAAAGGTAAGAATTTCCTGAGAAATTAGCTACATCTTTTGAGACCCTTATTCCTTTCAAGGGAACCAATCAGCTTATATGGTTCCCAGCAGCACAGTATAGATCTACAGTGCAGCTCGCTGAGCATGCCAGCCGCCTCAGCACTAGCTTTACAAAGGGGAAAAAGATGTTTTGTTACACTATGCAAGGCCTGGAGGGGGAACGGCAACTAGTCATCTGGGCGGGAGCCGCCCATGACTAGTCATCACTCTCTGCCTGTGCAGTGCAGGGAAGATTGACATACAGAGGCCATTAATGGGTCTCTCTGTCAAGTCAATCATCTAGTAGGGCTGGGCGATATTGGCCTAAATCAATATCGCGGTTTATCGCACATGTAGCCGCGGTAACGATAATTGAACGATAATTATGACACACCCCTTTTTTGCAAACCACACCCACTTGCCGTGCCAAACTGGCGATATTTTGATTCAAAAATGTAAAATAGAACTCACTGAGCAGCAACCCATGGTTAGTCTATTATCATTATTATTATTTGTCATTATTAGGGGTCTCAGCAGAGACCTGGACATGTGTATATACAGGTATACAGCCTCTACAGGGTATACACAGGTCACAGAGGGATAGGTGTGTATGACTATATGGGGGGGATGGATTGGGGTGTATTACTATACAGGAGGTTGGGATCGGGTTACAGGACTATACAGGCAGCACATAGGGATAGGGGGCGAATAGGGGTGTATGACTAAACAGGGAGGGCGGATAGGGGTGTATGACTATACAGGGGGGGGGCGGATAGGGGTGTGTGACTATACAGGGGGGGCGGATAGGGGTGTGTGACTATACAGGGGGGGCGGATAGGGATGTGTGACTATACAGGGAGCGCGGATGGGGGTGTGTGACTATACGGGGGGCGGACAGGGGTGTATGACTATACAGGGGGGGGGCGGATAGGGGTGTGTGTTTATACAGGGGGGGGGGCGGATAGGGGTGTGTGACTATACAGGGGGGGCGGATAGGGGTGTGTGACTATACAGGGAGCGCGGATGGGGGTGTGTGACTATACGGGGGGCGGACAGGGGTGTATGACTAATAGAGGTGTATGACTATACAGGGGGGGCAGATAGGGGCATATGACTATACATAGGGGGGCGGATAGGGGCGTATGACTATACGGGGGGAGGACAGGGGTGTATGATTATAAGAGGGGGCGGACAGGGGTGTATGACTATATGGGGGGGCGGACAGGGTGTATGACTATACGGGGGGGTGGACAGGGGCGTATGACTATACATAGGGGAGCGGATAGGGGCGTATGACTAAACAGGGGGGCGGACAGGAATGTATGACTATACAGGGGGGCGGATAGGGGCGTGTAGCTTTACAGGGGGCACATAGTGATGGCAGGCGGATAGGAGTGTATTATACAGGGAGGTGCATGCTGGGACCTGCAGTCCCCTCAATAACAATATAGAGCTGTAACTAGAGCTGGGCGATATGGCCAAAAAATAAAGTCTCGATTTAAAAAAAAATTTTTTTAGACGATTCTTGATTTAAATCTCGATTTTTTTTCTTTTTGCTTAATAACAGCACATTTTTCTCCCTGCAGCGTCAGATACTATTTTAATGACGTTTGAGACAACAACTGTATTGCTTCCCAGTGTAACAGTGCTCCCCATATAGTAGACAAGCCCCCTCTGTGTCCCCATATAGTATAGGAGATCTTCTTTGTGCCTCCATCTAGGTAGGGTGTAGTAGTGGAGGTATAGTGGATAAGGGGTGTAGTAGTAAACAGGTAAAGATGAGGGGTGTTTTAGTAGTACAGATGAGGAGGATTAGTAGTACAGATATCGATGTGTGCTGTAGTAGTACAGGTAAAGATGGGTGTAGTAATACAAGTAAAGATGAGGGGTGTAGTATTAATACAGGTATAGATGAGGGGTGTAGTAGTACAGGTAAAGATGACGGGTGTAGTAGTACAGGTAAAGATGAGGGGTGACTGGGGGAAACTGAGGGAGCTGCGGGTGACTCAGGCAAACTGGGGGGGGGGGGGGGGGACTGAAGCAAATCGAGGTTGACTGAAGGGGGACTGGGACAGGAGTTGACTGAAGGGGGGCTGGGGCAGACTGGGGGTGACTAATGGGGGACTGAGTCAAACACAGGGGGACTGGGGCAGCTGGGGGGGACACAGGGGGACTGGAGCAGACACCAGGGGACTGGGGCAGCTGGGGGGGGACACGGGGACTGGGGCAGCTGGGGGGGGGGGGGACACAGGGGGACTGGAGCAGACACCAGGGGACTGGGGCAGCTGGGGGGGATACTGGGGGACTTGGGCAGCTGGGGGGGACACTGGGGGACTTGGGCAGCTGGGGGGGACACTGGGGGACTGGAGCAGACACCAGGGGACTGGGGCAGCTGGGGGGGACACTGGGGGACTTGGGCAGCTGGGGGGGACACTGGGGGACTGGAGCAGACACCAGGGGACTGGGGCAGCTGGGGGGACACAGGGGGACTGGGGCAGCTGGGGGGGGGACACAGGGGGACTGGAGCAGCTGGGGGGGGACACAGGGGGACTGGAGCAGCTGGGGGGGGGACACAGGGGGACTGGAGCAGCTGGGGGGGGGACACAGGGGGACTGGAGCAGCTGGGGGGGGGACACAGGGGGACTGGAGCAGCTGGGGGGGGACACAGGGGGACTGGAGCAGCTGGGGGGGGACACGGGGGGACTGGAGCAGCTGGGGGGGGACACGGGGGGACTGGAGCAGCTGGGGGGGGACACAGGGGGACTGGAGCAGCTGGGGGGGGGACACAGGGGGACTGGGGGGATACAGGGGGACTGGAGCAGCTGGGGGGGGACACAGGGGGACTGGAGCATCTGGGGGGGGGACACAGGGGGACTGGAGCAGCTGGGGGGGGACACAGGGGGACTGGAGCAGCTGGGGGGGGGGACACAGGGGGACTGGAGCAGCTGGGGGGGACACAGGGGGACTGGAGCAGCTGGGGGGGGACACAGGGGGACTGGAGCAGCTGGGGGGGGGGGACACAGGGGGACTGGAGCAGCTGGGGGGGGGGACACAGGGGGACTGGAGCAGCTGGGGGGACACAGGGGGACTGGGGGGACACAGGGGGACTTTGCCCTCCTCTTATTCAGGCACACAGGGTCCCCTCCCGGCCACACATGCAGGTCCCGGTCTCTGCAGGAGGCTGCAGGGACTGTAATGGTGATAGCGTCGCTGCCATTACTGGAGCTGTAGAGCGGGATCGGGGGATGCAGATCCCGCTGTTCAGCTCCAGGACCCGCAGGACGCTATCACCATTACAGTCTCTGCAGCCTCCTCCAGAGACCGGGACCTGCATGTGTGGCCGGGGCGACGGGACGTGATATGTAGAGCTGGTCAGCCGCGGCTGTTAGGCGGAATGCCCGACCGACCTGCACCTCTCTTCCCGACGCAAGTCCCGTCCGAGCGGGGGCGGGGAGGGCAATGCTGTGTGTGCAGGGATGCCGGACGGGACCGGACTTGACGGGTGGGCGCATGGACGGACAGGTGCGGCGGGACGGGGCCTGGACGGGTGGGGAGGGAAGTGGTGAGGGCGCTCGGACGGGCGGGGGGCGCTTGGCTGCGGGGGGGGCGGGCGGCTTTGTCACCTGGACCCTGTTGCTCCTCCACCTCCCGCTCTGATACCGGCGTCCCTGCACAAGTTATTGTGCTGTGTGTGCAGTGACGCCGGCATGTCCGAGCTGGAGGAGTAGCAGAAAAATACAAAAATACCGCAGATACCGTCCTGGCTAAGTTGAGGTCGGTTAACCGACGCCAGTGACGGTATCGGTATTTTTGCGGTATACCGCCCAGCCCTATCATCTAGTCAAGGGCGCTCCCCGCCCAGATGACTAGTTGCCGCCCCCCTCTCAATTTCGTGCAGCGAAATAAAACATCTTTTTCCACTTTGTAAAACCATTGCTTCACCCGCGACTGGTATACTCCACAAGCTACACAGTTGTATGTTGCCCATACTCTATGGCAGTGATTTTCAACCTTTTTTGAGCGGCGGCACACTTTTTATACTTAAAAAATCCCAGGGCACACCACCAACCAAAATGGCACAAAATGACACTAAAACAGTACATATTATACATATAGTTAATAATATAGATTCTAAATGTATTTATACTCACTTAGTGTGAAACCTGGGCCTGTTTTCTTCTCCCCCCTGTGCTTCTCTCCACCATACTTCTCCCCCCTACTTCTATCCTGTGCTTCTCTCCACCATACTTCTCTCCTGTGCTTCTCTCCACCATACTTCTCCCCCCTACTTCTCTCCTGTGCTTCTCTCCACCATACTTCTCCCCCCTGCTTTTCTCCTGTGCTTCTCCCCCCTGCTTCTCTCCTGTGCTTCTCTCCACCATGCTTCTCTCCACCATACTTCTCCCCGCTGCTTCTCTCCTGTGCTTCTCTCCACCATACTTCTCCCCCCTGCTTCTCTCCTGTGCTTCTCTCCTGTACTTCTCTCCACCATACTTCTCTCCCCCCTGCTTCTCTCCACCGAACTTCTCTCCCCCCTGCTTCTCTCTGCTGTTTCTCTCCCCCATCCCCAGGTTTCTCTCCCCCCCCCCCCCCCCCCCCCCCCCCCCCCCCTTCCTCCTCACCTCCTCCAAGATGGTCGCCGCTGCTGTCCGCCTCACCTACTGGCCCCCCATATGGCCCGGACGTGCTCCTCGAATCAGCGGAGACCGGGAGCGTGGTGCGCTGCGGCGGTCCGTAGCGCACACCTTGATTGGATGCGTGCATCACGGCCCGCCGCAGCACACCACGCAACCGCCCACATTATAATCCGCCACTGATCGCTGCGCATTGCCGGGGAACAAAACACAGGCACCATAGTTTGGGGAACTTTCCCCGTGGCACACCCGACCATGTGTCGCGGCACACTGGTTGAAAATCACTGCTCTATGGGACCCTACTGTATCTTTTTATACCTCCATCAGATGTCATAATATGGTTGTGGTCTTCTCTAGAGATAATTTTTGTAACAAGAAGCTCCTAATTTTAGGGCATTATTATGAGCAGCTATACATAAGCACATGGAGTGGCAACGGCTTCAACTTTTAGAGAAAAAGGGAGTTCAGCTTCTGTGCACATGTCTCTATGATAATTCGTGAGGCCATAGACCTAAAATCCCAGTGCCTTATGATGTAGATGGACTCAATGCTTAGGCTAGATGTACATGGCTACTTGTGGTCACTATGTAAGGCTGGATTCACACTACATTTTTGCAATCCATTTTTTTCATCTGTTTTTTTTTTTTTATTTAAAAAAACTGATAAAACAAATGCAATTGTATTGATCCGTTTTTCAATTGACTTCCATTATAAAAAAAAAAAGGATCAAAACGGATCCCTTTCTTTTTAACGGACACAAAAATGAGATCAACTACGTTTTTGTGTATGATTAAAAAAAACATCCGTTTTGATCCGCCTTATTTTATAATGGAAGTCAATGAAAAAACGGATCAAAATGGACACAATTGCATCAGTTTTTTTTCATCCGCTTTTTGAAAAAAACTGATTGCAAAAACGTAGTGTGAACCCAGCCTTATACTGCAGCATTGCCCTGTTAAGATCACAACTAGTGATAATGTATGTGGTTGGACAGTAATCCAGCAGGTTTTTATTAGTCGATGTGATGTAGCAAAGCAACCTTGTAATCTTGTGTCGCCATGTTGCCCCATCCTTATGAATGATCTGAATGGGATTCACACAACAGCTGTTACTCATAGCAAAACTAGTATTGGCCGCACCAGCAACTCCTTTATCCGTATTTATTCTGATGAAACCCTGGCCGTGTTTATCCGCACTGTAGGAAAGCAGAACAGCTTACATGAAGTTAAGTGAAGCATCACATTATAAACGCCATGGTGCAGACTCCAAGCGCTGAAATATTCTACATCATTCATGGAGGATAAATGACCAGACAGTATATGCAACCTCTGCATTTTTGTTCATTCAACCCCTTTAGGACCAGAACATTTTTTCCCCCTTGCATTCAGGCGGTTAAAACTTTTTTTTTTCCCCAAAGCCGTAAGAGGTTTTTTTTTTTATATTGTGGATTGAGCTTTATTTTATGTAGGTGCCATTTTCTGGTACCTATACATTGACTTATAGATGTTCACACAGGACTGAAATTTTTTGTTGTAAATTTGTTGCAGATTTTGATTTCTCTATTGAAGGTAAATGAGAGAATCTGCAACATATCTGCAGTATTTCAGTCCTGTCTGAACACCTCATTGGTATTCTTTTTTTTTTTTTTTTTTTTTTTTTTTTTTTTTCTACAAATATGCAGAAAAAATAAAACTAACGACAATACCAAATATTTGTATATTATTCGGTGTTCAGGAAAATATACATATGTAACAATAAAGTGTATTTACTGTAAACAATGTGCTTTTGTGTGTTTCTCACAGTGCTTGTTTAAATTAATTTTCCTAAGTGTGTGTGTATATATATATATACACACACATATATATATAATCTTTTATAGGGATATGATTTTTATTTTATTTTTTTTATATATATATATATGTGTGTATATATAATTTTTTTTTTTTTTTTTTTTATTTACTATAATGTACTGGCAGTTATGTATGTATTTATAAGTACTGTAAAGTATATAAATGTGCCAGTACATGCTCCTGTGCCCAGATAGTACACAGGCAGTTGTTAGGGCAGAGTTGTTAGGGTTTTACAGCCCTGAACCCTCAGTCATGTCACAGAGATTCCCCTGGGCTGTGCCTGTGGATATATGTATTACTACCATTGACATTCTCCTGAATCGTTCTACATACTTGCTGTTTCAGCACAATCAGCAGGACAACGGTGCCCATCCAAATCCACCATTAAGGGTCCATTTACACAGAAAGAATATCTGACATTATCTGCCAAAGATTTGAAGCCAAAGCCAGGAATGGATTTAAGAAGAGTAGAAATCTCAGTCTTTCCTCTATGACCTGATCTCTGTTTATAGTCTGTTTCTGGCTTTGGCTTCAAATCTTTGGCAGATAATCTGTCAGATAATCTTTCTGTGTAAATGGGCCCTTAGACTTAGGGCCCATTATGCAGGATGATTATCTGTGGAATCAGGCGGATTCTCGCCCTGTGTAAAACAAAGACAACGATCAGCCAAGGACCTGTTCATCAGTGTATTTTTGTCTTTCAGGAGGTTATAAAATCATTGGCCACCGACCGCACATTGATCCGTGTAAAGTGAAGCTGATTAAAGTATATAGAAAATTATAGTGTTTTATACTCACCTGTCCACTCTAGGCTCTGTATTTGGGCACTGATATAGCAGATCAGCACTTGCTAACCTGGGGTATAAAGTGGCCCTTATTCCCTATTATCACATGTATGTGATACCGATGTACGTCCTTTCCCAACCGTTTGTTTAATAGCCTGAACTGACAGGCTTATAGATCACTATGATGACTTCAGTTCAGATCTTTGACCCGTGGTCAGACATGGATGTAAACATGTGTCTATACTTCATATGCCAGTGACCTAAAGCTTCCTGACTTCTCCTTATTGGTTCGCATGACTGTGACTAAAATGTACAGGTGAGAGTCTTGGCAAGTTTCCATCTCTCCTGTTTATTGTAGTCGAGAAGCAGTCATGCCTATTACGCCAGGTATCCATTATATCCATCATCAGGATCCATTTGTCTGCATATAGACAATGGTGACTGCCTATAATGACATGTCTGAGATGTCATTAAAGTCTATTGTGGGAAACCCCTGTACCGGCTCAGTAAGTGCTCCTGGCTTATTGTAAAGGTGTAATTACAGCTTGATGCATCGTATCAGTGGATACACTAAATATAATGTCTATAATGTGCTCAGAGACACACCCAGCGCCTGGATCTGTCACTTACCAGGGAATCCAGAGCCCTAACCCTAAGGGGTCATGACTGAAACGGTATGGATCACTGCACTTGTACAAGTGTATGTTATTCAGTGTGAGATGTTAGCTGGAAGTCAATGAAAGTTTATGATTTGCCATACATAGGCCCAATTTACACTGAGCAAATACGGCAGAATCCCGCTGTGCTCAGTGTTTGCTGTGAGTGAATGTGAGGACGCGTGTTCCTCCGCTGCTGCCACTCTCCGCTCACAGAAGTGACATGTCATTTCTTTGAGCGGAGAGGGGAGGAAGCGGACGCGTGCGTCCTCTCATTCACTCACAGCGGGTATTCTGACGCATTTGCTCAGTGTGAACAGGGACATACTTGCCTTTTTTTGGACTGCTGTTTTTCTCTCTTTTCTGGTGTTTTTGATGCTTTGCGTCAGTTTTTCCAAAATGCAACATACTGAGGGAGTGAAGTTTATTCTACCATAGACTTTAATGGAATTGTTCTGGTTGTCTCAAAAATGCCATTGCTGTACCTATGGCGTTTTTGTCATCTTTTGTGGTCCAGCACCTGGGCCATAGGATGGCAGAGGAAAAATAAAGTTCAGAACACAAAAACACCTGAAGCACAAGAAAGGTAATTCACACATAATGTCAAAAACGACAGAAAAAAGCAAACTCGTTTTTTCCGTCGACAAAAAGTGTGTGTGAGGGCATCGTAACAGCCTGACTCACGTGACAAGCTAGAAAACACAGAGGAGACAGCACTCCATGGTGCAGCATTATAAAAACAGGTGGATCAAGTAGGGGAGTTTAACAGTGGATTCTGTCACCTTATGCCAGGCAGAGGCACCGGACCGACCTCCTTATCAGGTGGGCCAGGTTTAAAACTAGAGGCTGTAGCCTATCAGTCTAAAGTCTGTAGGGGTATACTGTTAGTCCTTCTGAAGCCTATTGGCGCACCCTGTAGGCTCCCCTAATTTCCATATTATTTCTAATGCTTCTATCTCGGTGCTGGAGCAATGTATTACATGAAGAGTGGCATCTATGGATTCAGGATAAGAAGCTCTGTTGTACACTGCCTCTATTTTAGGCATTAAAATGCTTCTGATATGCTTTAGGGGAATGTCTGTAGGTTTATGCTGTCGTAGCTAAGAGTAGTATAAACTAGTGACAGAGAAGCTGAACGGAATGATGTATCACTTACGTTGCTCTATGCAGCTGATCCAGAGATATCCTCCTGAATAACATAGACAATAAGTAGTCCTCTCCATTATGACCTCAATATTCATGAGAAGCAGAAAACTCCGCCCACCAGCTGCTGATTGGCAGTTATCTATCCATGCTATGTATAGGCAGCCAACTGTCAATCAGCAGCTGTATGGCGGGGGAGGGGAGTTGCAAGAATCTCATTCTCCTGCATATTAGGAGAACAGCTGAACAAAATGATGTACGGTAAGTAATACTCAGATCTGTTCAGCATTTCTGTCACTAGTTTATGCTGCCTTCATTTGAAAGGATTATCCAGTTTTAGAAAACCATAGCCACTTATTTCCAGAGACGACATGACTCTTGTCTTCAGTTCAGGTGTGGTTTGCAATTAAGCTCCATTCACTTCAATTGAACTGAGCTTCAAAACCAACATCTAAACTGGAGACAACAGCCATGCTGTCTGCAGAAAGTGGCCATGTTTTTCTAACGCTGTATAATCCCTTTAAGGCGCCATAAACCTAGTGACAGATTCCCTTTAAACTTCCAGATTGGTACTGGTTTTAGCCCATATAAATCATTGGGTTCAGCTCCAACCCTGGTTTTGGGTAAAACACTGACCAAAATACTGTGTGTGAACCCAGCCTCAGTGTGCACTACAGCGGCCATGAAAATTTCAACAATCCTCATCCTTTCTCTAGTAAATGCTCAACCAATTAGTTTGGGAATGGCCCTGCGGTGCGGCGTTCCCCCCTGCAGTCGGTCTTTTATTGTGTCAGGGACGCTGCAGACTTTTATCCACAGACTTCGCTGCATGTGATCCGAACCTTAATAAGCCGGTTCTTTGGTGCTTCATGGAAGTCTGATAGATTTTACTAACAGGCTGGTAAACTTTCTGCTGGACCTTGATACCTTTGGTATTTCGCTCAATATATTCTTTTACATACTTCATTCTTTTTTTATTCTTTTTTTCTCTTTGTCCTTTAAATAGTGATGGACTCCAGCAGGCTTTAAGGGCACAGAGAAAGACGCGATTCTGGTTTTCCTGTTTAGACCTGAAGGGACATCTGTCTCCAGAGATATTCTCAGCTTATTTCTTAGTTCTGGTTTGGATACAGAAACCACCTGTTGGAAACTGACATGAAGAAGCAGCCTTGTTACCCATTGGTGAGTTTCATTTCTGCAGTCAGAAAGTGAAAATCAGAGTTTCACAGGAGCCATGTAATGCCATGTGAGAAGTCATCTGCCCGCAATCTCTTCTACAGGAAACAAACTACCAGATAAGCAGCATTCACACTCATAGGCCTACATTGTGATGTTTACCTTTCATTGGGCTCTACGGGCAGTTTTTGATTTAAATCTAATTTTTATTATTATTTTTTTTTACTAAATAAACAGAACATTTTTTTTATCCTTGCAGGCAGCCTCAGATATGGTGGTTGGGGCAGTAACTGTATTTCTTCACACAGTAACAGTGTCCCTATATAGTAGACAAGCCTTCTCTATGCCTCCATATAAGCAGTTATGCTCTATATGTGCCTCTAAATATTATTCAGATCGCTGTGTACCTCCATATAGTTGTTTGGCTTTCCATGTTCATCCATGTAGGTAGAGGAATAGGAGATATAGCTGTAGCAGCACGAAAAGATGAGGGGAGTGGTAGTAGTGGATGGGGAGTGTAGTAGTAGTAGTAGATGAGGGTGTAGTAGTAGAGATATAGTAGCTGAGAGGGTAGTAGTAGAGGTTTACTAGATAAGGGATGTAGTAGCAGTAACAGTAGTAGTAGAGCTATAGTAGATGAGGGGAGTAGTAGTAAAGGTAAATGAAGGTAGTAGTAGCAGTGGTATAGTAGATGAGTAGAGTAGTAGAGGTATAGTAAATGAGGGGAGGAATAGTAGTAAAGGTATGGTAGCTGAGGGGAGTAGTAGTAGTCGAATTAATTTGATCGATCACCCAGCCCTAGGCTTAAGGGAGAAGTTCTACCAAAAGTATTTAATATGTTATTACTTATAGAAAGTTAGATAAATTTCTAATGTACATTAATTATGGGAAATGCACATATACTGCCATTTCCCTTAATAAAGTAGATCATGGAGTGTTAGAATTCTGTCCAAAACCATGACGTCACGAATCAGTTGTAATTCCTATGGAGTGTCCAGCAGGGGCGCACTATATATATGTCAATGGTACTCATTGACTTCTATATATAGTGCGCCCCCTGCTGGACACTCCATAGGAATTACAACTGATTTGTGACGTCATGGTTTTTGACAGAATTTGAGCACTCCATGATTTACTTAAAGGGATATTCCCCCCAAAATTATTTTTGCATTAATACGCTGCCCACCCGTAGCTTTCCATCTTTCCAATATAAAGTTAGTATGGATTCTGCACAGTTTTGCTGTTATCCAGCTGCATTCACCCCCACGGATTGCATAGAATCATCAGACCTCAGTCCACACCGACACGCTCCCTGCTCCTGGCCCCCACCCTCCGTGTCGGCATCACGTGTCCTCAGTCCCAGCACAGTGAAGTGACTGAGAACACTGATGGGGCGGCTGCTGTTACAGAGGGAGACAGTGATCAGCGCAGCTGTGACTGCATCCCTCTCTAACAGCAGCCACCCGGTCACCCCCGGCCCAGAGCTCACCCCCTGTGTTCAGAGCCTCCCGGCAGCACTCACCGTAGCACACAGCCCCCTGGCCCACAACCAACTGCCCCCAACCATCACCCGTGGCATCCCTCACTCACCCGCAGCATAGCCTCCGCCCCCCCACGGCAAGCTCCGCCCCCGCGAGCGTCCACAGCAAGCTCCGCCCCCGCAATCACCCGCGACTAGCTCCGCCCCCGCAATCGCCCGCGACTAGCTCCGCCCCCGCGATCACCCGCGACAAGCTCCGCCCCTCGCAATCGCCCGCATCACCGCCAACTCAGCTCTGCTACACCGACATCACCGCCAACTCAGCTCTGCTACACCGGCGTCCCCGCCAACTCAGCTCTGCTACACCGGCGTCCCCGCCAACTCAGCTCTGCTACACCGGCGTCCCCGCCAACTCAGCTCTGCTACACCGGCGTCCCCGCCAACTCAGCTCTGCTACACCGGTGTCCCCGCCAACTCAGCTCTGCTACACCGGCGTCCCCGCCAACTCAGCTCTGCTACGCTGTCACTTCCAACTCAGCTCTGCTACACTATCATCATCTCCTTCATTGTCTCAGCTCTGCTACATCGCCATCATCAGGCAGAAGCATTGCATGATGGGAAATGTAGTTTCCTATCTTGGATATAGACCATGTTTTAGAAAAAGTTGTAACTCAGGAACGGCAGCAGCTAGAAAGATGGGAGACGTCTCAAAATACTCAGGGGGACTTGGTGAGTAAGACTAGCTAGGTTTGGGGGCATTCAATTTTTTTAGCTCTTGGGGGGAATACCCCTTTAATTAAGGGAAATAGCAGTATATGTGCATTTCCCATAATTAATGTACATAAAAAATTTGTCTAACTTTCCTTAAGTAATAACATATTAAAAAATACTTTTGGACAAACTTCTCCTTTAACTCCTGAATCTGCTCTATAACGTTTTTGGTGAATCACATGTTGGAGAAGGTTAAATAGATAGATCCACTAAATCTGTGTCACTAGAGTGCGCTATAGAGCTTGTTGCATACTGTAGAAGATGATATGCCGTTAAGCTCCAACTAGTGGTGGTGGTATCAATCAAAATCCCTCTGTCAATTGCAAAAACCTTTTACATATCAAAAATACGTGACAAAAGTTTTGATGGGTGAAAGTTTGGGTTTTCAGACCCCCATCAATCTCTAAAACAAGCTGGGAGAAGCTTATGGCTGTGCCCTTCACTTGCTCTCTTGTAAGTCTACAGAGCCTCACTCCTGCAGTGAGCCGGATAGTGAAGCTCCCAGCCACCCTATAATGGCATTGAATACGTACGCATACATGTCACACCCAAACTTCTATTTGTTATTATAGCTTCCCCATCATAATCACAGTCTTATATAGTCCAGTAAAGGGAATTTCTAGGACTGATCCAGAGGCGGACCACATCCCTGCCTCGGATTAGAACTGTGAATGTTCTTCTCTGATGTCCCAAATCCTCTATGTCTGCTATGGCTCTTGTGTAATAATGTCCAAAAATAGATCTTGACCTATAAGGTCTCTTTCCATACATTGCTAATGTATGAAGATGATCCGTCAGCCCTCCTGACGTCTCTATTAGTAATGACTTGTACTTCCTATAGAATAACACTAGAGCAGCTTTTCTTAGAACGTTGCGTTATGCCGTTCGTTCCTCTTTTACACTTCCTGGAAATGTATGGATAAACTGACAACTGGGTGCTACTGTTCCCCTTGTCATTATAGGGCTATTCCCATCTCAGCTAACATAGTTGTACTGATTAAAATATTTTAGCAAATACAATCATTCAGCAAATTCGCCCTCTTTTCCTGATATGCTGCTCTTCCCTCCCATTGTTGACTAGATTACCAACCACAGCTCTGCTCTAATAGCAGTGGTCTGGCTGGTGTATATATAGCATAAGTATACATTTTCATATATAATATACAGTATACAGTATATACACTTAGGGGGTGATTTATCAAACTTGGTGTAAAGTGAAACTGGCTCAGTTGCCCCTAGCAACCAATCAGATTCCACCTTTCATTTTCCAAAGAGTCTGTGAGGAATGAGAAGTGGAATCTGATTGGTCGCTAGGGGCAACTGAGCCAGTTTCACTTTACACCATGTTTGATAAATCTCCCCCTTCATCTTTATACATCTACATTATAACTTTGTCTACGATCTGCTCAGCCGTGCAATAGACCATACAAACTTACAGAGCGTGGTGTGTAACAACTATCTATCCTTTGCATCACTGACTATGGAGCATCTGCAAAAGATCGGCGTGAAAACAAATGATCCAGAGCTGCATGTGGTTGGAACGAGGCGGCCAATCAGTAGAATATTTTGTCAGCCATCTCGAGCTCTGATTGGCTGTTGCATTCCAGCCACATGCAGCCATCATGTGTTTTTACCCTAAGGTACTAACTCCAGGGATGTAACTAGAGACAAGCAAACTTTTGAAAAGTTCAGTTCATCTGGTTCATGATTTCAGATAGTGGATTCGGTTCGACCTGAATCGGTTCTAAACTAATCTGGTTAAAAAAAAAAAAAAAAAACTGCCCAAAACTTTTTTTTTACATTACGAAGAAATCCCCAGACAAATTCTGTATGCCAAATCCAAAGAAATTATTTTATTAAACATAAAAACAAAATGGGCCAGTACATTACACACAGTACAAGAAAGAAAACTGGAATTCTCATGACATATGTCTCGATTAAACTAATAATGCAATGATGGGATTATGCAGACAATGATATGGACAACTATGTGTGCAATTGTATGATAAGCTGATCAAGCGTTACTATGCAACTTAGCACATTTGAGACAGAAAACTGCATTAAAAAATACATATATAATATATGAGGAGATGTATCAAACTGTGTGCAAAAGAACAGTGGAGCAGTTGCCTAGGGCTGCATCCATCTTCTCCAGCCACCAGAAGGTAAAGGTAGAGTGTTTGGGGTTTCTCAAACCTTTTGCTCATCTCTAGCTACAACCCTTATTACCTAAGTTTATTGTTCCTCCGTTCAGCCAAAGATTACATACTATTAGAAACCAGACTGGTTCCTCAATTTTGAGCCTGGCACAATGCATGACTTGCTATTTTCAGACCCTGCACTTCCTCCATTTCTGTCTCTTCAGATCCACCCCTGATAGATATATATATATTTAGCTATTATTCATCTATAACACAGATGTTTGGATATAGGTTGTAAATGTCTTATAAAGATTCAATTGAATCTGCGATTTTTTTTTTTTAGGGGCCTATTCCACGGAGTGATAATCGTCCCGATTCAGCCGGTTATCGCTCGGTGGAATAGAGAAAACGATCAGCCGATGATCATGTCATCGGCTTATCGTTTATTTAGGCCCAAACCTAAAATCATTGGTTACCGACCGACGATTTGAGAAGCAGCATACATTACCTAGCAGGGCTTTTCCTCCGCTCCGTCTTCCTCCCCGGGTCCCGTGGCGCAGCATCAGCTTCAGGAGCCCTGCTAGGTAATGCATGCTGCAAGGGCTGCAAGGACATCGGTAACAATGTCCCTGCAGCCCTCGCTAAACGATCATCGGGCCGTGGAATAGGCCCAGTAAACGAGCGGCGATCTAGCAGATCGGCGCTCGTTTACACTGTTGATCGGGCCCGTGGAATAGGTTTACTATTTGAGAAATCTGGATTACACTCAAACTTTAATCAGATATACTGTATGTCTGATACCCATGTATCACCAAGATTTGTTACAGATTAGATACAGATACTGGAAAATGTTTGTTTTTTTTCCCTAATCTGTTTCTATTTTCTGGGTATAAGTTTTTACACTTTATTTGTAGTACATTGTATAGGGTAGCTGTTTTTAACAGCACGTAAAGATGTATTTTATAGCACGCCTCATGGACACAATGAACATCTCCAGACCCAATTCTTTGTATGGGACACATTTGTGAGCATGCTCTGTGGGCTCATTCCACAGGAGAGAGGACCTTTGGAATGGCCTTTGCACAAATCACAGAGCATGCCCAGAAATCTCTCCCAGTAATTAGAGTCTGGTCCAGTCTTTTGTGTCTTTGTCCATGGGGATTGCTGTAAAGTACGTCTCTAAATACTGATAAAAATAACTGGCTGCCCCCATAATATTGTACAAAACAGTAAAAAAATACAAACAGAAACAGAATATTAAAAAAGGACATGTCCAGTATATGACTGTAACCAGTAAAAAAAAATATCTAGACCACACAGGCGTCACTCAGTAACAGCTCACCCTATGACATCCATATGGTCTAATATAGCATATAGTAATGTATTTGTATTTCCTGGATGGTTTCTACACTGTAGCAGCTGCTGTACATCATCCTCTGCCTCACGTGTGTGTGTTCTGAATGGGTGGAGGGGAATACGCTGCTGCAAGGCTCCTTTGCCAGTGGTTTAACACTCTTTGTTAGTAGGAGGCTTGGGCATATAGAAATCCTATTGCTGATCCTTTCTCTAACATCTATCCAACCACTGAATAAACCAAACCAAAGGTAGTGCTCCATTAATTCTCCATGGGGCTTCTCAGAGATTGGAGGGGGTTCCAGCATTCAGGCCCCAACCAATTGTTAGAGAAAACCTAAAAAAAGGTTACTCCTGAAACCAAAGGGGCACTCCAGAAAAGAAAACATTATTTTCAGAAGAACTGATGTTGAAAAGTAGTTTTTTTGTTTTTTTAAATAACTGAAGTCTTTCAGTACTTATCAGCTGCTGTATGTCCTGCAGAAAGTGGTGTATTCTTTCCAGTCTGACACAGTGCTCTCTGCTGCCACCTCTGTGTATATCAGGAACTGTCCAGAGCAGTAGAAGTTTTCTATGGGAATTTTCTACTGAGCTGGACAGTTTCTGGCATGGACAGAGGTGGCAGTAGAGAGCACTGTGTTAGACTGGAAAGAATAGACCACTTCCTGCAGGACATACAGCAGCTCATAGGTACTGGACCTGATTTTTTTTTGTCTAGTAACAAGCCCTGCGTCTGTCTGATCTTCACATAACCAGGACAGATCTTCATTTGCTGGAAGTAACCAGTGCAAGCCCCTACAGAATAACGGCAAACAGAGATCCATACAAAATAAAAAAAAGTTGGAAAACTTTTCATTATAGGAAGAATAGCTGTTTCTAAAACTGTGATATCCCATTAAGTACTGAAGAATGATTGTGAGTGGGGTCCCCTGGTGCACTGGTGT
Source organism: Dendropsophus ebraccatus (assembly GCF_027789765.1). Lineage (NCBI taxonomy): Eukaryota > Metazoa > Chordata > Amphibia > Anura > Hylidae > Dendropsophus > Dendropsophus ebraccatus. The sequence continues at coordinate 33,398,563 of NC_091455.1, read as the reverse complement.
TTCTGTCACTCCCGTCTCTCGATAGTTAGGTCATTGTATGATTTCCACTAATTGTCAGGCTGGAAATGTTTCTAGAACTAAGGAAACGCATAGCAGGAATATTTCTATGATTCATTGCTATGAATTACCAAGGAAAACAGTAAAGGTATGGGTAACCCCGTCCTTTCCTTATAGGCCATTGTACCCCCTACATCACTGTGTATTCTGCTGTGGGTTCATATCCTATGTCTCCTCATATCCAGATGTATTTCTGATTCCTATATCAAATAAGGCATTATGATAGTGATCCTCCCGGTGATTTATTGCTCACAACCCTGGAACCAGTATGGGCGCATCTTGTGTTTTCTACCTACATAATCAGCAATTACTCACAGGACCTCGCATGACTCACACCGGAGCTGGAAAGATGCATCAAATCAATAACTAAGATTTAAAGGGGGTGTCCAGGATTGTTTACTTTTGTTTAATGTTTAATTATTTAATTTCTAATAATAGTCCCATATATGCCAATTTGCAGTGGTACCTTGGTTTAAGAGTACCTTGGATTAAGAGCGTTATGCAAGAAGAGCTCACAGTTTTTCAAAATTGTTATTTGGTTTAAGAGCATTGCTTTGGTGTAAGAGCTCCCTGTACTGGGTGAAAGGGGGAGTGGGGGCATGGTCTGCATAGGGTGGTCTACAGCACTGTACTCTGACCCAGGAAGTCTCCCTCACCTTCCAATTAATGACAGATCAGCTTCAAGCTGGGGCTTGCATCAGGGGACAGGACTGTGGAGGTAATCTCTTCATAGCTGTAACCCCTCTCTCCCCGGACAGAGAGTGCTGCATGTATGTGCCAACATATGTCCTTTTCATGTCTTCATACTTCCTGCAGTCTCTGTCAGTTCTTGTGTTTCCCATCCTCTCCATTCCTGCTATAATGTGCCTGCACTTACACTCAGCCATTCACACTGCTACTATAATGTGCCTGCACTCACACTCAGCCATTCACACTGCTGTATATAAACTTTCTGGCCCTGTCCTCCTGCATAGCTCTGTGATTCTCACTTCCTGATTGGTCCATGCTGAACACACACCCCTTCCCCATTGTTGTCATGTGACCACACAGACCTCTGACAGCAGCCCTGTTTCTCTTTTGTAGGCTGTACTATGCTGCTGCATCATGGGGATTTGCAGCTCCATCCAGTATCTACAAACTGCTGCTGTTTTTCATGTTTATGCACTTTCTATACATTATACTCCACATGATGATTGCTATACTGTGCAATAACTTTTATTCAGAATAAAAAATCCCTTTTTTTTGGGGGGGGGGGTGGAACCAATTGTCTGCATATCATGGATTTCTTATGGGAAAATTTGCTTTGGTTAAAGAGTAGATTTGGATTACAAGCACAGTCCCGGAACGAATTATGCTCATAAACCAAGGCACCACTGTATTTAGTATTGATGCTGATCGTGACTTACAGGTGACCACATTTTTCTATTAAGGTCCATAATACAATGGCTATGCTGCAGCCCATTCAAGTGAATAGGACCAATCATGATTGGGCTACAATTCCAGGCCGTCAATATACCTTGTTAGAAAATCTGATACTAATGCTTCTTTCTGCTGATGGTGGAACCCCAACAATCATACATTGATGGCTTAAAGTTTTACTGACATTTTAAATAACTTCTCATCATAGAGACATTTCAACAGTTCTGATCGGTACACGTCTGACTGCTTAGACCCGTACTGATTACTAGGCTCTGTGTCAGTAAAAGAGTCGGGTTCCATAGACTTACATTTGAAGCCCAACTCATCACGCCTCACAGAGTTGGAAGAGGATCACACTTAGCGCAGTCTTCTCCCAGCTAGTTCTTATGATTTAAAAAAAATTTAGTAAACTATTTAACTATTTGATCAAACAGAGTGTACCATCTCACCGCATTAAGGTGACCTTAGAGAGATGGTTCCTACACTAGCAATGGCCTCTCTTAGGCTCACATTAAAGGGAACCTGTCACCCCCCCCCCCCCCCCCCCCCGTGCATTCAATGGGCACTGCGACTCCCCCAAAAAATTTTATGTTGCTGAGACGCATGAAAAGTTTTGACCTGTCATGGACCTAATGCTGTCTGAACTGTATGTTATGGGGGTGGTCCCCAGTGACTCCTCCCTTCCTCACAGCCTTGATTGATAGCTCTCTCCCTGCTGATATAGTGAGGAGAAGTTTACAGAGACAGGCCCAGTAACTGCGGTTCAGGCAGCATGAAAGTGATGGCAAGTTTCCTGTAAGGAATTTAAAGGCAAATAATTTTTTATCTTCTATGTAATTAAAAAAATGCCTCCCCCCTTCCCATTCAGTGGCCCCTATTGATTATAATAACAGAAAGATCTTTTCAGTCAAATAAGATCTGCCACTGGTATTATAGCGTCTGTACTTTCCTACCATGTTATTTACCATCCTGTTTAAAGAAAAAAAAAAGATTGGGAATTGTGCTTGTGTTGTCAGCGCTTCCATAGCCTGACCCTGTGACCTTCCTCTATACAGAAGAATTGCAGTCCCAGGCATTTCTCCAGCAGGATGTAGTAATCTCATTACAGGTCTGTGCTGTGCCGCCCTGAACCTCTCCCAGCAGGGGAACGCCGGACACCATTCTGTAATACATCGTTACTTCTTCCTATTCAATTACAGGATTCACGTGAAGGAGATAATGTGAATGTGCCTCGAAGTAAAGACTGGTACAAGTCACATCAAACAGTATGTAAGCTTCCCCGGAGGAGATGCTGAGGTCTCTGTATTCCGCTATTTCAAAAACAGCACAAAAGGTAGAAAGCCCTGGCAGACTTGATAAGCCCATCTTGGTGCGTAGAGCTCGGGACCATAGTATCAGTGCCATTGTGCAGGTGTAGTAAAAATTTAATTAGTTGACAAAGCTAATTTTTGCGAATTTCTTTTTTCCAAAAATCACAAAAAAAGTTTATTTACGTGTCTGTGCTCCCCCTGTGTCCTCTTCCGTGTTTTCAGCTGCAAACTCAATCACTGAGTGAAGAACAGCACCGGGGCCACAAGAGTGACAGCCAATCACTGGCTGCGGTCAGGGCCGTATTAACAGCTGCTGCCTTAGGGTCCTATTCCACTGGCCGAGCAGGGCCCGATCAACGATGTAAACGAGTGCCCATCTGCTAGATCGCCGCTCGCTTTACTGGGCCTATTCCACGGCCCGATGATCGTTGAGTGAGGGCTGCAGGGACATCGTTACTGATGTCCTTGCAGCCCTTGCAGCATACATTACCTGCAGGGCTTCTCCTTCACTCTGTCTTCCTCCCCGGGTCCCGCACGCTCTAGCTTCAGAATGGCCTGTCAGCTGACAGGCCACTCAGCCAATCACAGGCCGTGGTGCTATTCCACCGTAGCGATACGCGGTGGGGGAACGATGATTTTATGTCTGGCTCTAAATCATGGGTCTCAAACTCAATTTCCCCGGGGGCCGCTGGAGGTAGAGTCTGGGTGAGGCTGGGCCGCATCAGGTTTTCCACAAGAAGGGGACTGGAGGGTGACACAGGGGACTGGGGGGTGAAACAGGGGACTGGGGGGAGCTGGCGGGTGACACAGGGGACTGGGGGAAGGAGAGGGTGACACAGGGGACTTGGGGGAGCTGGGGCGTGAAACGGGACTGGGGGGAGCTGGGGGGTGAAACAGGGGACTGGGGGGAGCTGGAGGGTGACACAGGGGACTGGGGGAGCTGGAGGGTGACGCAGGGGGTGACAGAGGGGACTGGGGGTGACAGGGGGGACTGGGGGTCTCTGAGAGGGGACTGGGGGTCTCTGAGAGGGGACTAGGGATGACACAGGGGACTGGGGGGAGCTGGAGGGTGACGCAGGGGGTGACAGAGGGGACTGGGGGTGACAGAGGGGACTGGGGGTCTCTGAGAGGGGACTAGGGGTGACACAGGGGACTGGGGGGAGCAGGGGGGTGACACATGGGACTGGGGGAGCAGGGGGTGACACAGGGGACCGAGGGGAGCAGGGGGGTGACACAGGGGACTGGGGGTCTCTGAGAGGGGACTAGGGGTGACACAGGGGACTGGGGGGAGCAGGGGGGTGACACAGGGGACTGGGGGAGCAGGGGGTGACACAGGGGACCGAGGGGAGCAGGGGGGTGACACAGGGGACTGGGGGTCTCTGAGAGGGGACTGGGGGTGACACAGGGGACTGGGGGTCTCAGAGGGGACTGGGGGGAGCAGGGGGTGACACGGGACTGGGGGGAGCAGGGGGTGACACAGGGGACTGGGGGGGAGCAGGGGGTGACACAGGGGACTGGGGGTCTCTGAGAGGGGACTGTGGGTGACACAGGGGACTGGGGGTGACACAGGGGACTGGGGGTCTCTGAGAGGGGACTGTGGGTGACACAGGGGACTGGGGGGAGCAGGGGGGTGACACAGGGGACTGGGGGTCTCTGAGAGGGGACTGGGGGTGACACAGGGGACTGGGGGTCTCAGAGGGGACTGGGGGGAGCAGGGGGTGACACAGGGGACTGGGGGGGGCCGGGGGGTGACACAGGGGACTGGGGGTCTCTGAGAGGGGACTGTGGGTGACACAGGGGACTGTGGGTGACAGGGGATTGGGGGTGACACAGGGGACTGGGGGTCTCTGAGAGGGGACTGGGGGTGACACGGGACTGGGGGGAGCAGGGGGTGACACAGGGGACTGGGGGGGAGCAGGGGGTGACACAGGGGACTGGGGGTCTCTGAGAGGGGACTGTGGGTGACACAGGGGACTGGGGGTGACACAGGGCACTGGGGGTCTCTGAGAGGGGACTGTGGGTGACACAGGGGACTGGGGGGAGCAGGGGGGTGACACAGGGGACTGGGGGTCTCTGAGAGGGGACTGGGGGTGACACAGGGGACTGGGGGTCTCAGAGGGGACTGGGGGGAGCAGGGGGTGACACAGGGGACTGGGGGGGAGCAGGGGGTGACACAGGGGACTGGGGGTCTCTGAGAGGGGACTGTGGGTGACACAGGGGACTGTGGGTGACACAGGGGATTGGGGGTGACACAGGGGACTGGGGGTCTCTGAGAGGGGACTGGGGTGACACAGGGGACTGGGGGTGACACAGGGGACTGGGGGAAGCTGGGGGTCACTGAGAGGGGACTGGGGGAGCTGGGGGTCACTGAGAGGGGATTGGGGGGAGCTGGGCATACACCCCTCCTCCTCCTCCTCTCACCCCCAGCACGGGCGCTCTCCTCTCAGCCGCACATGCAGCTCCTCGATCTCTGGAGGAGGAGGCCGCGGGGACTGCAGGGTGAGGTGATCGCATCGCTGCAAGCCCTGGGGCTGTAAAGCAGGATCGGGGGTCTGCACTGCATCCCCCGATCCTGCTGAACAGCCCCAGGACTTGCAGCGTTGCGATCACCTTGCAGTCCCTGCGGCCTCCTCCTCCAGAGACCGGGGAGCTGCATGTGCCGCAGGGACGCTAGGGGGCGGAGGCTCTGCTAGGCGGCTGTAGGCGCCTCCCACCCCCACCACCACCGCCCACCTCTCCGTCGTCTTCAGGAGGCTGGCAGTACAGCTGCAACCGTCGCTGATGCCGGCCCCCCTCGGCCGCATCATCAGCTGCTCAGGCGCGATTGGCTGAGCATAAAGTTAAGCTCAGCCAATCGCGGCTGAGCAGCTGATGAGGGCCGCACTTTCAGGGAAGCTACCATTGAGGTGGGGGCCGCAAACTAGTGTCCCGAGGGCCGCAGTCGGGCCGCGAGTTTGAGACCCCTGCTCTAAATGAACGATCAGCCGATGACACGATCATCGGCTGATCATTCTCTCTATTCCACCGAGCGATAATCGGCCGAATGGGGCCGATTCGGCCTATCATTGTTCCTGTGGAATAGGACCCTTAGGGACTAAACCTGAAGACGCCCCATCTTGGGGAGCGGGGGGGAGAGTGGTTTCGGCCACACGCATCTCTCTTAATCACGTTTTTTCATGGTTTTTAACGGCTTAAAACATAAATGAATTTCATTTGCATATTGTCTGATGGAATTCTCACCACAGGATTGGTAGGTATTGGCAGGCATTACATTTAACACAGCTATACCAGACCTGACCAACACCGCCATAAACCTTTTTCTTGTTGTTTCTGATCTTTCCCCCAACTAACCTCTCACTGTCTCCTCTTGTTCTTGAGTTTAGTTTTTTTTTTTATCATAACACTTTCCTTCTGAAACTTATTTAGTCCTTTATCATATATAAAGGTTTCAATCATGCCCCCCTTTCCTGCAGACTAAACAGATTTAAATCCATAAGTCTTTCCTAATATGTTTTATGTTTATACGTATGACTCTTGAAAAAGGAAACGGTACGGTTTAGAAACATGTTGGGTCTTTTACAATAAAACATTTTATTTCTGTATATCTATCTTTTGGAGACTTGTGTTGGACCTGCGCCCTGTTACCCGTATTTGGTGGTTCAAGGTGGTTTTATTGTTTTATGCCTGACACCCTCCACCATTTTTGTAGCCCGTCCTTGCACCCGTTCTATTTTATCAATCAAAAAGGATTTGTAGGTGAGGTCTCCAGAACTGGACATTGTATTCCAGATGTGATCTCACTAGAGCTATATACAGCGGGATCACAACCTCCCTCTTCCTACTGGTTATACCTCTAGCTATACAGCCCAGCATACCATTATATATATATATAATATACAGCCCAGTATACCATAATATATATATATATATATATATATATATATATATATACAGCTCAGCATACCATTACATATATATATATATATATATATATATATATATATATATACACAGCCAGTGTCGGACTGGAGTGCCTTGGGCCCACCAGGGGAAATCATTCTTAGGGCCCACCCTTCAGCCACCATACTTATCTATGGTAACATTAATAAGGGTCCAGTTACACGGCGTGATTTGGGGCAGTATGGGGCTGCAAACGATTGCTAATCAGCAGGGCAGGAATACACAGAGATGTGCAGCCGACAGCAATGATTTTTACAGCCGCACAAAAGATCAAATCAGCCGACTATGGGGCATTTGCTTGTCAGCTGATCTCTGACACTTTTACATGGGGCTTCCTAGGAGCGCTTGTTACCGATAATTGGCCGGTGTAATTGGGCTATAAGACAATTTCCTTTGTATGATAACGCTGTATACTTAGATACAAAAGTCATACAGCTACCAATGACACCAGTATATAAAGAGCAAATATCTCCACACATATTACCGCCATACTATTACTGACCAGATCCTGTATACTGAGACTGATTTTACCAATAATACCAGTATATCAGAGGGAAATATTATCACCATACATATTACCGCCATACTGTTACTGAACAAATCCTGTATACCAATAATACCAGTATACAAGGGGGAAATATTACCGCCACACCACAACCAATACCATCACTATATTGTTACTGACCAAATCTAGTATACTAAAAACAATAAAAAACAGTACCGGATTACAAGCAACAAATACCACCACATACTGACAAATACCACCACATACTGACTAATACCACCACATACTGACTAACACCACCACTGCTACTGAATAAGATTCACTGTACACAGATCACCATCACCTCATCCAGTCATATAGAGGTAGACACAGCTCTACACAGGCTCTATACACCATATACATTACAGTGCAAATATATCAGGTGACTCACAGGGGACGTCTTTTCTGATCGGAGTTCTTCCCTTTTCATCTTCTCCATCCGTCCTGGGCCATAATGAGAACTTCTATGAGCCACGAATCCACAGAATCTGCCAGACAGACATATTAGGCTCCTCACTATGTCACCATCCTCATCTCTCTACACACTGCACATCTGTATTGGCCCCTGTACGCCCTCACTCATATATATATATATATATATATATATATATATATATTCCTTACAGTATATGGTCCCCCTTATAAATGGCACCCCATATTGTCCATCCCCCATATAGGTACCCCCCTTATGCTGTCCATCCCCATATATATAGCCCCCTCAAGTTGTCCTTCTTCAATATAGATATCCTCATGTCCATTCACCCCATATGGCCCCCTCATGTTGTCGATTCCTCAGTAATAGCCCCCTCATGTTGTCCATTGCCCCCTATAGCCCCCTCATGTTGTCCATTGCCCCCTATAGCCCCCTCATGTTGTCCAACCCCCCATAGCCCCCTCATGTTTTCCATCTCCCCATAGCCCCCTCATGTTGTCCATCCCCCCCATAGCCCCCTCATGTTTTCCATTCCCACTATAGCCCTCTCATGTTGTCCATCCCCCCCTATAGCCCCCTCATGTTGTCCACCCCCCCTATAGCCCCCTCATGTTTTCCATCTCCCCCCATAGCCCCCTCATGTTTTCCATCTCCCCCCCATAGCCCCCTCATGTTGTCCATCTCCCCCCATAGCCCCCTCATGTTGTCCATCTCCCCCCTATACCCCCCTCATGTTTTCCATCTACCCCCTATAGCCCCCTCATGTTGTCCATCTCCCCCCTATAGCCCCCTCATGTTGTCCATCCCCCCATAGCCCCCTCATGTTGTCCATCCCCCCTATAGCCCCCTCATGTTGTCCATCTCCCCCCTATAGCCCCCTCATGTTGTCCATCTCCCCCCTATAACCCCTCATGTTGTCCATCTCCCCCCTATAGCCCCTCATGTTGTCCATCCCCCCCTATAGCCCCCTCATGTTGTCCATCTCCCCCCTATAGCCCCCTCATGTTGTCCATCCCCCCCTATAGCCCCCTCATGTTGTCCATCTCCCCCCATAGCCCCCTCATGTTGTCCATTTCCCCCCTATAGCCCCCTCATGTTGTCCATCCCCCCCTATAGCCCCCTCATGTTGTCCATCCCCCCTATAGCCCCCTCATGTTGTCCATCCCCCCCTATAGCCCCCTCATGTTGTCCATCCCCCCCTATAGCCCCCTCATGTTGTCCATCTCCCCCCTATAGCCCCCTCATGTTGTCCATCCCCCCCTATAGCCCCCTCATGTTGTCCATCTCCCCCTATAGCCCCCTCATGTTGTCAATCCCCCCTATAGCCCCCTCATGTTGTCCATCCCCCCCTCATGTTGTCCATCCCCCCCTCATGTTGTCCACCCCCCCCCTCATGTTGTCCATCTCTCCCCCCTCATGTTGTCCATCTCTCCCCCCTCATGTTGTCCATCTCCCCCCCCCATGTTGTCCATCTCTCCCCCGTCATGTTGTCCATCCCCCCCCTCATGTTGTCCATCCCCCCCCTCATGTTGTCCATCTCTCCCCCCCATGTTGTCCATCTCTCCCCTCATGTTGTCCATCTCCCCCCCCCTCATGTTGTCCATCTCTCCCCCATGTTGTCCATCTCTCCCCCCCCATGTTGTCCATCTCTCCCCCCTCATGTTGTCCATCTCTCCTCCCCATGTTGTCCATCTCTCCCTCACCCACCTCATGTTGTCCATCTCTCCCCCACCCCCCTCATGTTGTCCATCTCTCCCCTCCCCTCATGTTGTCCATCTCTCCCCCACCCCCCTCATGTTGTCCATCTCTCCCCCACCCCCCTCATGTTGTCCATCTCTCCCCCACCCCCCTCATGTTGTCCATCTCTCCCCCACCCCCCTCATGTTGTCCATCTCTCCCCCATGTTGTCCATCTCCCCCCCTCATGTTGTCCATCTCCCCCCCCCTCTCATGTTGTCATCTTTCCCCCGTGTTGTCCATCTCCCCCCCCTCATGTTGTCCATCTCTCCCCCCCCCATGTTGTCCATCTCCCCCCCCCATGTTGTCCATCTCTCCCTCATGTTGTCCATCTCTCCCCTCCCCATGTTGTCCATCTCCCCCCCCCCCATGTTGTCCATCTCCCCCCCCTAGTGTTGTCCATCTCCCCCCCCCCTCATGTTGTCCATCTCCCCCCCCCCTCATGTTGTCCATCTCCCCCCCCTCATGTTGTCCATCTCCCCCCTCATGTTGTCCATCTCCCCCCTCATGTTGTCCATCTCTCCCCCCCCCCCATGTTGTCCATCTCTCCCCCATGTTGTCCATCTCCCCCCCCTCTCATGTTGTCCATCTCTCCCCCATGTTGTCCATCCCCCCCCCCTCTCATGTTGTCCATCTCTCCCCCATGTTGTCCATCTCTCCCCTCCCCATGTTGTCCATCTCCCCCCCATGTTGTCCATCTCTCCCTCATGTTGTCCATCTCCCCCCCCCATGTTGTCCATCTCTCCCCCATGTTGTCCATCTCCCCCCCCTCATGTTGTCCATATCTCCCCCCTCATGTTGTCCATCTCACCTCCCCATGTTGTCCATCTCTCCCTCACCCACCTCATGTTGTCCATCTCTCCCCCACCCCCCTCATGTTGTCCATCTCTCCCCCACCCCCCTCATGTTGTCCATCTCTCCCCCACCCCCCTCATGTTGTCCATCTCTCCCCCACCCCCCTCATGTTGTCCATCTCCCCCCCCATGTTGTCCATCTCTCCCTCATGTTGTCCATCTCCCCCCCCCCATGTTGTCCATCTCTCCCCCATGTTGTCCATCTCTCTCCCCCATGTTGTCCATCTCCCCCCCTCATGTTGTCCATCTCCCCCCCCCCATGTTGTCCATCTCTCCCCCCTCATGTTGTCCATCTCTCCCTCACCCACCTCATGTTGTCCATCTTTCCCCCACCCCCCTCATGTTTTCCATCTCTCCCCCACCCCCCTCATGTTGTCCATCTCCCCCCCCATGTTGTCCATCTCTCCCTCATGTTGTCCATCTCCCCCCCCCCATGTTGTCCATCTCTCCCCCATGTTGTCCATCTCTCTCCCCCATGTTGTCCATCTCCCCCCTCATGTTGTCCATCTCTCCCCCCCCATGTTGTCCATCTCCCCCCTCATGTTGTCCATCTCTCCCCCCCCATGTTGTCCATCTCTCCTCCCCATGTTGTCCATCTCTCCCTCACCCACCTCATGTTGTCCATCTCTCCCCCACCCCCCTCATGTTGTCCATCTCTCCCCCACCCCCCTCATGTTGTCCATCTCTCCCTCACCCACCTCATGTTGTCCATCTCTCCCCCACCCCCCTCATGTTGTCCATCTCTCCCCCACCCCCCTCATGTTGTCCATCTCTCCCCCACCCCCCTCATGTTGTCCATCTCTCCCCCACCCCCCTCATGTTGTCCATCTCTCCCCCACCCCCCTCATGTTGTCCATCTCTCCCCCACCTCCCTCATGTTGTCCATCTCTCCCCTCCCCTCATGTTGTCCATCTCTCCCCCACCCCCCTCATGTTGTCCATCTCCCCCCTATGATAAAAAAAAACAAAACCGAAACTCAACTCACCTGTCAACACGCTCCCCCGTCGTTGGTCTCTTCTCCTCTGTTCCCCGACAGACGAGCAGCTCCTGGTCCTGGACAGCGCCATCAACACTGAGCTCCGTGCGCGCCGCAGCGGCTGGGACTTCCGGTATGCGCTACGTGAACCGGAAGTCCTAGCAGCCGCACCGCGCACAGAGCTCAGTGGTGATGACGCTGCCGGGACCAGCAGCTGCTTATCTGTCGGGGCGGCGGCAGCACCCTTGTGATCGCAAGCTTGCGATCACAAGGAAGGGAAGGTGCCGGCCAGCTATCGGCGGCTGAGTGGGCCCCCCAGGAGCACGGGGGCCCCCGATGCGGGGGGACCGTGCTCCCTGACTGGGGGGCGGGGCCTACTCCTGCTTGGGGCCCACCGGGGGTTTCCCCGGTCCCCCGGTGGCCCAGTCCGCCCCTGTACACAGCCCAGTATACCTATATATATATATATATATATATATATATATATATACCACCAAACCAATTTTTCATTTTTCACTGTTCTCCCTGAGTTCAGTGATTGTTGTGTTTTGTTGGTATATATATATATATATATATATATATATATATATACATACACACAGCCCAGCATGCCATTATATATTATATCCCTAGTGCCTGGTTGTATTGGTGACTCATTGTAAAAGCCCTATTACACGGGCCGACTGTGAGGAGGAAACAAGCGCTGTCATCGCTCGTCTGCTCTCTGATCCTACGCGGCGGCAGCAAGCGGATGAGTGCGGGAGGGGTCGCGGGGGGCTGCCCGGGTGATCGCCAGATCATCTGGGCAGCCCATAGAGGATAATGGCGGTCTGCTGCCGCCGATCCTATTCCATGGAGCGACGCCAGCGGATCGCTGCTATCAGTCATTTGTTTTTCAACATGGTTAAAAGACAAATGACTGCAAAGATCAGCCGACATGAACAATGTCGGCTGATCATTGCCTTCTATTTCACAGGACAATTATCGTCCGTAACAGCCGAAGATGGCGGGTTATCATTCTGTGGAATAGGGCCTTTAGGCTGTCAGAAATCACTACCCCTAAATCCCTCTCTACTGAAGTCTCTGCCCGCACAGAACTGCTGATATGATACTTGCAAATTGAAACGTGTTAGAGGAGGTTTTTATATTATTTTTTGACACTGTAATGACCTATGTTTTTACTATAGATGAAATAAAGTAACAGTTTTATGTAAATTATGTGGTGGAGACCACTGGATTTTATAAATAGGAGCCTGTGGGTTGTGTTTTGTATTGCAGAATAGTCCCATTCACTTTAATAAGACTGTACTGCAGAATGAGACACAAAAATTGTGTTTCTGGGGGGACAAAAAAGCAGATTTTATTCTAACCATATAGATGTTTCGCCTGCCCTTGGGTAAGTGTATGCAAACAACAACTACTCTCTATTCTTGCAGCTTCCATAATGGAGACGAGTTATCAAAATGTAATTTTCCAAAAATATTAAAGCGACTTTGTACCCAAAATCTGACCCCCCCAAAAACCGCTTGTACCTTCAGATAGCTGCTTTTAATCCAAGATCTATCCTGGGGTCTGTTTGGCAGGTGATGCAGTTATTGTCCTAAAAAACAACTTTTAAACTTGCAGCCCCGTGCCCAACGGCCGGGGCTTGGAGTATCTGTGCCCTAACCCTGCACCACCCCTCCATCCCTCCTCCCCACCCTCTTCACCATTTTTCCTATTCCTCTGCAGTGAGCATTGCACAGGTGCCTTAACGATCCAGCCCATGTGCCGTACTGACACAGGTGATGAATAGGAGACAATCTGCCTTGAGCAATTCTAAAATTCTAATTATGAGGAGGTGGGGGGGGGGACAGAGAGGTTGTGCCAGCCTAATGCATACACAAGCTAGGCCACGGCAGTTTGGCACAGGGCTACAAGTTTAAAAGTTCTTTTTTTAGGACAATATCTGCATCACCTGCCGAACGGACCCCAGGACAGATCTTAGATTAAAAGCAGCTATCTAAAGGTACAAGTGGTTTGGGGGGGGGGGTCAGATTGTGGGTACAGAGTCACTTAATACTATCTAAGAGTGTGGATAGATTTAGAAAGGGGTTAAACTTCTTCTCTATAAAACACAACTAGTATTAATGTAGAATATCGATCAGGAGAGATCTGTCTGAATGCCAGGAGGGGTCAGGAAGGGATTTCTTCCACTATATGGGTAGGTTGGATCTCTGCCATTTAAAAAGTGTTGTTTATTTGTTGTTGTTGTTTTTGCCTTCCTTCGGATCAGATGGGGTTTGCAAGTATTAACCCCTTAACGACATCGGGCGTACCCATACGCCCCCGTTGCCTGGGCTTTAACGCAAACGGGCGTATGGGTACGCCCGATGTTTCCCCGATCGCTGCGTGTTCACACACAGCGGTCGGGGAAGATGGCCTGCTATAAATCATAGCAGGCCATCTTAGCTTCACGGCACGGGGGGTGGTTAACACCCCCCTTGCTTACGATCGCCGCTATAGGCTGATCAATTCAGATCAGCCAATAGCGGCGATCGGAACCTTTCCGGGTCATCGGTGACCCGATGACCCGGAAAAAAATGGCGGTCGGTGCTGTCCGAGGACGGCACCGACCGCCATTACTGTAAAAAGTAATGGTGGTCACCGTGCCACCGGCCCGATCGCCGTGAACGGCCGGCCGGCCATTCACGGCGATCGGGCCGGTGGCACGGCGATCAGAGTCCCACAATATAGTAAATACCTGCCCTGGACCCCTCAGCTAGGTAGCCGAGGGGTCCAGAGCAGGTATTTGTACATTACTCACCTGTCCCGGGCTCCTGATCGGCGTCTTCCGGGTTCGCGGCGTCCTCCGTCATTCCGTTCGGTCTTCGTGTCTTTCCGGCGGTCCCCGTCGTCTTCTTTCGGCTATTTTCGGCTCCAGCCTCGTCATTTTCCGGATTTTGCGCTCTGCTGCCCCCTAGCGGCTGATATGTGTAATACACTTATCAGCAGCTACAGGGATATTCAGAATGTAGAAAAAGGTTTTTTTTTTTTTCCAAATTTTTTTTTTTTCTATTTTCCGCACCCTATCGCCGCTGAGTGTTGATCAGCATCGCACGAAAGTGCGCTGCTAATCAGCAACTCCTCCTTTTTGGCGTAGGGTGTTTTTTTTCTATATCCTACTGCCACAGTCTGCTTATAAGTGCCGCACATAAGTGCGGCATTTATCAGCAACTCTTTTGTTGGCGTAGGTTTTTTTTTTATACTTACTGTAAAAAAACACGTAAAAAACACTACATTACACCACACTACATTGAATAAAGTTTGACACTACACCACTATATACCCCATATACTAATCCCCGTATAAAGATGGCCCCCAGGGTGTTTTCGGCGTCAGAGGGATACGTTATTATTGCCTCCGACACCGAAACAGCCAGTGAGGATGAATGGGGGGGATCCTTCTTTCCTCCATTCATCCTCATCATCCATTGACGTGTCTGGGGGTAGCGTAGCGTACGCTGCCCCCCAGACACGTCTTTTCCGCCAGTACCGTCCCAATAAGAGATGACGGTATGGTGTGAAATTCTACACACTCTGTGAGTGTACCTCAGGGTTCACTTACAGATTTCGGGTACGTGCAAACTGCGGAATGGCGAAGGATAACCCTTTGTGCATTCCGCAGCTGGCACCCGCCGGCGGACTGATGCGGGCGCATGTCTCTATCCGTGTCATAGACTCCATTCTATGCACGGGCGGAATCCGTCGTCCATCCAAAGAATGAACACGTTGGACGGAGAGCGGAATCCGCCCGTGCATAGAATGGAGTCTATGACACGTGTGGAGATGTGCGCCTGCATCAGTCCACCGGTGGGTGCCAGCTGCGGAATGCACAAAGGGTTATCTGTCGCGATTCCGCAGTGTGCATGTACCCTTAGAGTGTATGAAGGAAGGGACACTCGAATCCAGCCCCCAGATGCCCCCTCCCCCCCATCCTCGGAGTTAATGGGGAGATCGCCCGGGAACTGATCTTCCCACTGCTGGATAAAGGTCACCACCTGTACGGGGATAACTTTTATACCAGCACCCCCTCTTCCGGTCCCTCGCTGCCCTGTAGCTTGCGGCACGATCCGTAAATATCAGAAGTAGTAATAGAGCCCTAATATTTAGCAGCCATGGAGCGGACCCAGCGCTTCTGGATATGAGGGACCCCGTATCGCACCAGGACAACATTTTCCAGGTGACGTCCCCCACACTGGAAAACAGGAGACCCCAGAAGAAGTGCAGAGTGTGGCGTAACAGGGGGATCAGGAAGGACACCATTTTCCCGTGTGACACCTGTCCTGATCCCCCCGGCCTCTGCATACTGGATCGCTCCAAGGCGCACCACACGTCATCGGAGTTCTACATTATCTAAATTCTGTCCCTTATTCCTATTTCAGGGGTCACGTTGATCCGGGGATTATTCTGATCGCCATTATGGAGTCGGGAAGGAATTTTTCCTAGTGATGAGGCTACTGTCGTCTGCCTCACGAGGGTTTTTTGCCTTCCTCTGGATCAACACAGGTTGAGTTTGATGGACACCTGTCATTTTCAACCTTATAAACTAATAATTGGCCTAATACCCCGAAATAAATTAGAATTGTCCCTTTTCCCCAGCTAAATAGGTATGGCCGCCATTCCCATTAGAGGATGCCATGATGCAATTACAAAGCCTCTGTGCGGCCAGGACAGTAGAAACCCCCCACAAGTGACCCCATTCTGGAAACTACACCCCATAAGGAATCTAATAAGGGGGGCAGCGGGGATATGGCCCCCTGGTGACGGCCACATTTGGGACGTGAAAATGAAAAAAATTGTATTTTTTATTTTCTCGGCACATGTTCTACGTAAGTGCCCGTCACCAGTGGGGTCCATATGCTCACTGCACCCCTTGTTAGATTCCTTATGGGGTGTAGTTTCCAGAATGGGGTCACTTGTCAGGGGTTTCTACTGACCTGGCAGCACAGGAGCTTTGTAATTGCGACATGGCCTCCATCCTCCATTCCAGCCTCTAAATGGCGCTCTGTCCCTTTGGTGACTTGCCCTGTGCCCATATGGCACATTATGCCCACATGTGGGGTATTTTCGTACTCAGGGGACACTACCCTACACGTTTTGTGTTCATTTTCTTTTTTAACCCCTTGTGGAAATGGAAAAAAATCAAGGCTAGACCAACATTTAGTGTAATTTTTGTAAAATTTTTACTCTAAATTATTAATCTTGTCATGTTTTTTCATTTTCACAAGGGGTTAAAAGATAAAAAAAAACATTTAATGTGTAGAGCAATTTCCCCTGAGTACGGAAATACCCCACATGTGGACATAAAGCGCCATGCGGGTGCAGGGTAAGCCTCCGAAGGGAAGGAGCGCCATTTGGTTTTTGAAGGCTGGATTTGGATGGAATGGATTTCGAGGGGCCATGTTGCATTCAAAAGGCCCCTGTGTTGCCAAGACAGTTGAAACCCCCCACAAGTGACCCCATTATGGAAACTGCACCCCTCAAGGAATGTAACAAGGGGTGTAGTGAGCATATGGACCCCACTGGTGACGGACACAAATGTGGAACAATGTGGCGTGAAAATGAAATATTACATTTTTTACACTATAATGTTGGTCTAGCCTTGAATTTATCATTTTCACAAGGGGTTAAAAGAGGAGAAAAAAAACAAAATGTGTAGCGCAATTTCCCCCGAGTCCGTAAATACCCCACATGTGGACATAAAGCGCCATGCGGGTGCAGGGTAAGCCTCCGAAGGGAAGGAGCACCATTTCGTTTTTGAAGGCTGGATTTGGATGGAATGGATTTTGAGGGGCCATGTTGCATTCAAAAGGCCTCTGTGTTGCCAAGACAGTTGAAACCCCCCACAAGTGACCCCATTATGGAAACTACACCCCTCAAGGAATGTAACAAGGGGTGTAGTGAGCATATGGACCCCACTGGTGACGGGCACAAATGTGGAACAATGTGGCGTGAAAATGAAATATTACATTTTTTACACTATAATGTTGGTTTAGCCTTGAATTTATCATTTTCACAAGGGGTTAAAAGAGAAAAAAACACACAATATGTGTAGAGCAATTTCCCCCGAGTCCGTAAATACCCCACATGTGGACATAAAGCGCCATGTGGGTGCAGGGCAAGCCTCCGAAGGGAAGGAGCGCCATTTGGATTTTGGAGGTTGGATTTGGCTAGAATGGATGATGAACACCATGTCGCATTTACAGAGCCCTCGTGCTGCCAAAACACTGGAAACCCCTTACAAGTGACCCCATTCTGGAAACTGCACCCCTCAGGGAATCTAACAAGGGGTGCAGTGAGGATATGGACCCCTGGATGATGGGCACATTTGTGCCATGAAAGTGAAAAAATGAAATTTTTCCCTTTCACGTCACATTGTTCCACATTTGTGCCCGTCACCAGTGGGGTCCATATGCTTACTGCACCCCTTGTTAGATTCCTTGAGGGGTGTAGTTTCCAGAATGGAATCACTTGTGGGGGGTTTCCAGTGTCTTGGCAGCACGAGGGCTCTGTAAATGCGACATGGCCCTTGAAATCCTTTTCAGTGAAATTCAGCTTCCAAAAGCCAATTGGCGCTCCTTCACTTTGGAGGCTCGTCCTGCGCCCCCTTGGCACTTTATCGCCACATGTGGGGTATTTCTGTACTCGGGAGAAACTGCGCTACACATTTTTTGTCTTTTTTTGCCTCTTATCCCTTTAAGAAAATGAAAAATTGAAGGCTAGAACAACGTTTTAGTGTAAAAAATAAATTTTTCTTTTTTCACGCCATATTGTTCGGAAAATCTGTGAAGCACCTGTGGGGTCCAGATGCTCACCGCACCCCTTGTTACATTCCTTGAGGGGTGTAGTTTTCTAAATGGTGTCCCTTTAGGGGTGTTTTTAAGGTTTTGGCACCCCAGAGCCTCTGCCAACCTGAAGTGGTACAGTCAAAAATGACCAAATATAACGGAGGCGTTGAAATTCACTAGGCGCTCCCTTATATCTGAGGCTTGTGGTTGCGTCAAATAGCGCAATAGGGTCACATATGGGGTATTTCTATAAACTGCAGAAACGGGGCAATAATTATTGGGGTGCATTTCTCTGGTAATAGGTTTATAATTATGAAAAATATTGGATTACAATAAAATCTCTGCACAGAAAATTAAAATTTTCAAATTCCTTACACACTTCGCTTTTATTTCTGTGACTCCCCTAAAGGGTTAAAACACTTTCTGGATGTGCTTTTGCAGAGTTTGGGGGGTGCAGTTTCTGAAATGGGGTGCTTTGTGGGGCTTTCTAACATACAGGCCCCTCAAATACACTTTAAACCTGAACAGGTCCCTAAAAATATCTGATTTTGAAATTTTACTGAAAATTTGGAAATTTGCTGCTAATGTTTTAAGCTTCCTATCGTCTAAAAAAAATGAAAGATAGTTTAATAAATGCCGCCAACATAAAGTAGACATGTTGCTAATGCTATTTAATATATAACTTATGTGGTATAACCACTTTCTGTATACGCAAAAAAGTTTCAAAGTTGGAAAAATGCATTTTTTCACATTTTTTCACATTATTTGGGTTTTTTTCATAAAGATTTTTTATGAGTATCGACTCCAATTTACCAGAAATGTAAAGTACAATATGTCACGAGAAAACAATCTCAGAATCAGCCGAATAGGTAAAAGCATCCCGAAGGTATTAATGACTAAAGTGACACAGGTCATATTCATAAAATTTGTCTCTGTCATTAAGGCCATTTCAGGCTCTGTCCTTAAGGGGTTAAAAGGTTGAACTTAATTGACTTAACTTTTTTTTTCCCCCCAACCTGCTGACTGTATACTATGTAACCCTCTGTAGTCTGTGCTATATCTGAGTATATAACAAAGCTGCTCCTGTTCTCGGCTATTTTAGTACAACTAAGGCATTTTGTACCGATGCGTTCCTAACAACTAATTGTGGTCATTGTTTTTGAAAAATCAGGAAAAACTACTACATTCAAGTTGTGGATGGCCATCACTACAGTCAGTAATTGGCTGACCATGCATTTCATGTGTTTTAAGGGCAGGGCTCCAGATGGCGACCAAAATGGTCGCCAATGCGACTGACATTTTGCAAATGGCGCCCAGATTTATTAATCTGGGCGCCATTTGCGACTGGCCCCGGCGGCGCGCTGTCTCTTTAAGATGCGCGGCTGATGCGCGGCTGCTGGGGGTGTCCCGTCCTATCCCCGGCAGCGCGGCGCATCAGTGAGCTGCCTGGGGCCCTGACTTCCGGCACAGGAAGCGCACGTCAGAGACGCTTCCTGTGTCAGAAGTCACAGCCCCGGCGTACAGAGAGCTCACTGACGCGCCGCGCTGCCGGGGATAGGACGGGACACCCCCGGCAGCCGCGCATCAGCCGGGGACAGCGTCCGAAGAAGAAGAGGATCGCCGGGGGAGCGGGTTGTCAGGTGAGTTTGTGTGTTTGTTTTTTTTAAATATTGCTTAGCATAGGGGAAAGGGGGGGGCTTTATAATGGGGGGAAGAGAAGGGGGGCATCTATAATGGGGGGAGAAGAGGGGCCATCTTCAAGGGGGGGAGAGGGGGCCATCTATAAGGGGAGGGGGTATCTATAAGGGGGGGAGAAGAGGGGGCATCTATAATGGGGGGGGGAGAGGGGGCATCTATAAGGGGAGGGGGTATCTATAAGGGGGGAGAAGAGGGGGCATCTATAATGGGGGGGGAGAGGGGGCATCTATAAGGGGGGGGGGGAGAGGGGGCATCTATAATGGGGGGGAGGAGGGGGCATCTATAATGGGGGTAGAGGGGGTCATCTATAAGGGGAGGGGGCCATCTATAAGTGTAGGGCAAACTGGCTGCAGACACTGGGAGATAGATATATGCACAATTATTATTATCAGGGCCCCTCAGGTGTCTGTATTGTAGGGGGTCACTTGCATTAGTCACTAGGTGAGAGATATATCTATCTATATACACATCTTGTGGGGGGTCACTATGGCTGCAGTCATAAGTCTAGCTCAGTATGTATAGACTGTTGCAAGCTTTTAAAGGGAACCTGTCTCCCCCGGTGACGGGGTGACAGGCTCCCAACCCCCGTTAGAACCCCCTATACTCACCTCATCGCACTGGGTCCCGCTTCTGAAGATGGTCGGGTCACGGAGATCTCAGCCGCTGCAGCCTGACGCGCACACTGAGAGATGAGTCCAACGCTCATAGAGAATGACGGAGCGCTGGACTCTCCCGTCATTCTCTATGAGCGTTGGACTCATCTCTCAGCGCACGCCGGGCTGCAGCGGCTGAGATCTCCAGGACCCGACC
Source organism: Dendropsophus ebraccatus (assembly GCF_027789765.1). Taxonomy (NCBI): domain Eukaryota; kingdom Metazoa; phylum Chordata; class Amphibia; order Anura; family Hylidae; genus Dendropsophus; species Dendropsophus ebraccatus. Next base: position 33,377,937 of record NC_091455.1, on the reverse strand, counting down.
ATCTTCAGAAGCGGGGTGAAGATGAGGTGAGTATAGGGGGTTCTAACGGGGGGTTGGGAGCCTGTCACCCCGGTACGGGGGTCGACAGGTTCCCTTTAAGTTCAAGTTCAGAAGAGTAAGCCTCATTAAAAGGCTAGCCAAGTGAAGCTGAAATACTGAGTCAGACTGTATATGGTTGTCAAGTTGCAAGTTTCCATCTTGAACGTTTTCAAACTAAGAAAAGAAAGAATCTAAAGGAGGAGGAGGAGGCTGCTGCCGTGGCCTCTGCACACAGTAAGTCCCATGTAACATAACATTAATTTTACATGGTTTAAAATGTTGGCGACCAAATATTCTATTTGGCGCCTAAATTTTTCAGGTTAGGAGCCAATGGCTCCCAGGTAAATTTTTTAGTCTGGAGCCCTGAAGGGGTTATTCAGGATTAGAAAAACATAGTTGCCCTCTTCCAGAAACAGCTACACTCTTAACCTCAGTTTGGGTGTGGTATTGCAGCACAGTTCCAGTGAAGTGAATGGGCTGAGTTGAACCTGAGGACAGGGGTTTTTCTGTTTTGGAAGGAAGCGGCTTTGTTTTTTTAATCCTGGATAACCCCTTTTAGATATGGGAACCAGCAAGTGGAGATCAGCAAGGTCCCATTACAATGGCAGCTCCAGTTGATCAGTTAAAGGGTTTAGGGGTGAACATATGTCTAGAAAGGGCCCTGGCTATGGCCAAAGTAAAAAAAAAAAATAGAGCATACTTACCTGCCCCAATCCAACACTGCTGCACTCCTGCCAGTCTCTGATGCTTTTGTCTTCTTCCTGCTTCTTGTGAAATGGCAGCCATATGGGAACTGCCCACCCTGACAATCTTTGGTCACACTGACTCACCTTAGCCAGTGGTTGGTTAAGCAGGTATGATCACAGTAAGTAGAAAGAAGCTTGGAGTTCCATGGGACTGTGAGCCGACACAACTACAGTGGCACGGAATCAGGGCAGGTGAGTATGCTTTATTTTTTATTTTGGCAGTAACCAGGACCATTTCTAAAATTATTTTTGTCTCCAGACAAAAATATTGTTTTTTATACTGCCCTTTGTTTTTTTTTCTTTTAATTGTGCAATAATTTGCTATCGTATTGTGTATGCAGCAACTATGCCTACCTATGTACCTCTGTGATTAGAGACTCCATGGTTACAGACTACCCCCTCTTCCACTGAGGGTAAATGCGCATAAACATGCAATTATTTAGCAAAATACAAATCGTAAGTGTGAGGAGGTCCCTGGTTATGAAACCTTTCAGGAAGCTACAGGAAACCATCAGTGTTTCCTGACTGTAAGAATGGAGTAGAGAAATGAAAAACATATTCACCTGCTGTAGGCTGCAGCACTGCTCCCGGCTGGACAGTCCCTCTGTCTTCTGGCTCTGCGAGTACAAGTGTCATGCTTATGCTGCTGGAAAGAGAGGCCTCTTGTGGCCAGAGCCAATGACTACCAACCGTGTCAAACAAGGCACTGCATTTAACTGTATGCGCTCCTGATAAGGAGCACATACAGTTAAAGGGCCAACTACAGCACCCAGTGGCACTTACCTAGGTGGTGGCGCTGGCACAGGCTGCCAAGCAAGGCATCTGTAATTCCAGACAGTTTTCAGATGCACATTTGAGGCTGTCTGGAATTCCAGATGCGCCCGTAGTGTTCTATGGGGCATCTGTACTAAAAAACTGGAAAATTATAGGGCACGACTTATAATCTCCAGGCCTATTTTCCGGTATGGACACCCTTTAGGAAAAATCCTAAAGGGTGTCCATGCCCAATAGAAACCTATGGGTCCTATCTGGATTCTCTAAAAAGAAATCTAGATAGATTTTCTTGGAGTGTGAAGTGGCCCTGAACCCAGACTTATTAATGTTACTGCAGCAGCTACAAGTAACAATGTGGCCCTTGGACCAAAACATCTCAACTCTGCTGATGAACATGCATTGTAACCTTCATTCTCTGTGTGTTCATCAGTTATTTCCTGTTGTGTTTAGACAGCGGACTAAGAATCCTCAGTTACACCCAACCCAAGAATTTACTATCTAATCAGATGGAGACGAGCGGAAGATGAAGGCTCGTGAATTTATAATATAATAAAGTCGTTCCATCTGGTATAGAAAATAAACAATAACACAATTATTTATCTGTCTACTAATACTAATGTAACTGGAAGTCTAGCAGATATCCATCCAAATCTACTGTACAGTCCCTGGCAGAATCTACAGATGATGAATAACATAAAACCATGTTTATTTAGTAGCTTGTATTCAGAGGCATGGCTAAAGAAAGATTCATGTCTTGGACACTGAATACTAAATCCCTCCCCCCCAGAACAGACGGAGAGCGGGCCTGGAGGTCTAGGAGCTGTGATGCTAATCTTGCCCTGGCCATTAGAGATGAGCAAACCTCAAGTGCGCCCGAGTTCAGAGTAAGGCATTTGATTACTGTAGCTGAAGAAGTTGAATGAAGCCATGTGATGCGCTACAGCCAATGAAATGGCTGCCAGTATGCATGCGCACCAGCAGCGTTTTCTCTCCCATTTACTGCACCCGGACCTGAAAGTGAGGATGGCGGCCAAAGATGGCGGGCACGCGGTCAGCTGGAAATTCTGTGTATGTCTGTGGGGTTTTTTTTTTTTTTTTTTTTTTTTTTTTTGGGGGGGGGGGGGGGGGTATAGGAGTACTCCTTTAACATTGGGAGGGGAGCCTCTGGGCTTCCCTGTATTATGAGCCCAGTTACTTCACCATTGCTTGTATTGTAGCTTGCTAGCAGTGGGCCCAGGAAGAGCCTGACACCATGGGGTGGTTTTGTGCCTTGTAACACTGACGACTAATGCTGGGTTTACACGGAGCGATAATTCGCCCAATTGATCGTTTAACGATTTTGAAGCAACAATTTGGTTTTTATAACGATCAGCGTTTAGACGAATAAACCGTTACAAAAATTCGTAAGAAAGATCGTTAATGCGATCGTTTTTAAGATCGCTTAAGCCCATCTCACACATAGGGTGAATCTTTGAAAGACTGTTTACACGAAACGATCTGCGAATTTTTAGCGAACGATGAACGACGATTTGAGAACGTGTTGGAAGATCAAAAGAAAGATTTTTCGCTCATCGCTTGATCGTTTGCTGTGTTTACACTGAACGATTATCGCTCAAATGCGATCGTTATTGCGAAAATTCGAACGATAATCGTTCTGTGTAAACGCAGCATAAGAGGGACTAATAGGATCTAGGATGTGTTTAGGCCATGTGTGGATTGCTACATGTGGAGTCAAGTTGACCTGCAGTGAGATGTTTGGGCTCTGAGGTCTATGGGAAGATTGTCGGTCCGGAAAGAGCCAAGGCAGGTTGGGTGGTGCTAGCCTCCATCCCGGGGGAGGCTACAGCTGTGTAGAAGATATGTGACTCATCGGCCTGAGTTTGGACTCACACTTGGACAATCCTTAGAGGATGTTCAGTGGCGTGAAGGACAGCTGAAAAATACTTGTGTATTTTCCAGGCATTTTTGGTTTTGCATATGTGTTTGAAACTTTTTTTTTTTTTAAGCTTTATTTTTATTATTATTTATTTTATTTTTTTTTAGAATGCAGCGAATACAATGTTCATTTTACACTCACAACTACGGAGCGCATTCCCTTAAAATGAATGCAATTTAACGTAATCCGTTAGCGTGACCCACATGTATTTTGGTTCACAATACACCTACAGATACATTGTGTGAACCCAGCCTAACAATGACAAGCACAGTAAATAGTATAACAATAGATTATTAAAGTGATTGACAGATTCACATAGTTTTCAGGGATTTAAAAAAAAAAAAAAAAGAAAGGTAAAGTAAAAAATAAAATGTAAAATAAATGGCTATAAAAATGGAAGACTTTACTGCATGAAAATAGTAAAATACAAAAACCATATACACCTGAAAGAGAAAGCAAAGTGTCAGAGGGTTCCCCTTCCCCGAGAGTTAATCAGTGGGGATGGTTGGGCACAGGGGTCAGGAACCATGACTTATTACTGCTGTGAACAGACAGTGTCTGATCGTGGAATAATCATAAAAACTGCTAGCTCTTGGGCCGGTACTCTGGCAAAAAACTTTTAAATCAACAGGTTTCAGAATCTTATATAGATTTGTAATTTACTTCTATTTAAAAATCTTAAGTCTTCCAGTACTTATCAGCTGCTGTATGTCCTGCAGGAAGTGGTGTATTCTTTCCAGTGTGACACAGTGCTCTCTGCTGCCACCTCTGTCCATGACAGGAACTGTCCAGGGCTGCAGCAAATCTCCATAGAGAACCTCTCCTGCTCTGGACAGTTCCTGTCTGAGACATCGGTGGCAGCAGAGAGCACTGTGTCAAACTGAAAAGAAAATACCACTTCCTGTAGGACATACACTAGCTAGTGTGTATGGGAAGACTTGAGATTTTTAAATAGAAGATCAGAGAAATCAGGTGCCCCAGAGAGAGACTGTTTGTAGCTGCTCTTTAATCCTGGTGGGGGGATGCCTCTTTGTTAATTTCAGGGATCTCTTCTTGAGTACATAATGAATTTTCTAAATCGGACAACCCCTTTAGGATAAAGCCTTAAAATGCAGAATGTTTTCGGTTCCATTACACTTAAAGTTAAAGGTTAACTGTAACTAAACTTGATGATTTCAGGGCAAAGTACGGAGCAGTATGCTTCACTGGCCTTTTCAGAGGACTTACTATACTCAGCAGCAAGCCAGAAATGCATAGGGATATTGGGAAAATTGGTTTAATATTACCATAAAAGCCCAATTATTAATATTTTAGTTTATCAACTCTGACATCTAATATTTACAAACGTTTTACAGTCATAGGCATTCCATGAGCTGTCGTATAGCACCTCCTTATGGCGCAGTATTCATCCCTACAAGCAGTGGATGTGAATAGATAATTAAAGTGTCACTGTCGTTTAAATTATTATTTGTTTTTTTTTCAGAAATCAATAGTACAGGCGATGTTAAGAAACTTTGTAACTGGGTTTATTAGCCAAAAAATGCATTTTTATCATAAGAAAGCAGTTTGAAGCTCACCCCTTGTCTTCATGGTTTTCTTTGGAGAGGGGGGGGGGGGGGGAGGAAGATGAGGCACCAAAACAGGACAACAAACAGTTAATTTACAGCTACATCACCGGGCTATGTCCTCTGAAGTCAGCACTAACCTCTCTGACCTCTGAATACAGGCTTTCACACAGCTTCCAGTGTGTAATCTTTTGTTCTCTGCTCTTTGCTGGTGACTAATCTCCCTCCTCCCCTTTTCATAGGTTAGACCAGGGGTGGGGAACCTTTTCCATGTCGAGGGCCGGTCGGGCATTAATAAAATCATTCGAGGGCCGCATACCGTGCGCGGCAGTTAGTAGCGGGGGTTTGCAGCACCCAGGACAAGGCATAGTATTGTTCCCCTAGTGCCCCTGCTATTGTAGTTAACCCCCAGTGATGCCCCTTGTAGTCTAGTTAACCCCCAAGTCATGTCCCTGGTAGCCTAGTTAACCCCCATCAGGCATGTCCCTGGTAGCCTAGTTATTCCCCCCCCATCAGTCATGTCCCTGGTAGCCTAGTTATTCCCCCCATCAGTCATGTCCCTGGTAGCCTAGTTGTCCCCCCCCCATCAGTCATGTCCCTGGTGGCCTAGTTATCCCCCCATCAGTCATGTCCCTGGTAGCCTAGTTGCCCCCCCCCATCAGTCATGTCCCTGGTAGCCTAGTTGCCCCCCCCCCCATCAGTCATGTCTCTGGTAGCCTAGTTGTCCCCCCCCATCAGTCATGTCCCTGGTAGCCTAGTTGTCCCCCCCATCAGTCATGTCCCTGGTGGCCTAGTTGTCCCCCCCCCATCAGGCATGTCCCTGGTAGCCTAGTTATTCCCCCCCACCCCATCAGGCATGTCCCTGGTAGCCTAGTTAACCCCCATCAGGCATGTCCCTGGTAGCCTAGTTGTCCCCCCCATCAGTCATGTCCCTGGGATCCTAGTTAACCCCCCAAATAAAAAAATAAACATCCCACTCACCTTACCTCCGCTCCCACGCAGTCCAGGTCCTCTTCTCTCCCAGGTCCTCTGTGCCGGTCTTTCTCCTGCAGGCGGCGCGCGATGAAATGACGTCATCGCGCGCGGCCCGCAAGAGACTAAAGACACGCGCCGCTCTGCTGGGGAAGAAGCCGGCACAGACAGCATCCTCCGGTGTCCGCCAGCTGTCACAGACACCGGAGGATGCGGTGTATGCCGGCTTCTTCCCCAGCAGAGCGGCGAGCATCACAGGGGAGCTGCGGGCCGCGGGCCGCATCGGGAGCTCTCAGGGGCCGGATGCGGCCCGCGGGCCGGAGGTTCCCCACCCCTGGGTTAGACAGAGCTCGACTGATGTAAAAGAGTCAAGATTTCCTGATAATAAGGGGGAGGGGAGGGAGGGCCTGGGGAAAGTCTTTTTGAATGCAGATAATGGCATATTTGCCTAATAAACCCAATTACAAAGTTACTTAAAATCGCTTGTACTATTAATTTCTGCAAAACAAAAAACACACAACAGTGACACTTTAAATCACTAGCCTGTAATGATAATGAGATGACCCTGCTCTCTCTACCCAGGTCTACAAAGGAAAGTCGAGAAGTGACCTGCAGAATGTTAGCTTATTGTATGAGTATGTGTAAGCAATTCCTAGATTTCTAGTTGGATGGGTATAAGAAGGGGTTCCCCAGAATGATAATGAGATTTCAGATTAATAGATTTATTAGAAACACATGGCAGGACTCCACTGTGCAGTTCTTAACAATGGTGGAGAAGCTCAATGTCCTCGGGAGTCCCAACCAGGTCAGGTCATTAGTATAGGTATTTGGTTTTCACTGCACATACAGTCAGGAAGATTGTGTTGAATTGTGTGCACTGTTAGGTTACAAACCCACTTGCCGGATCTGCAGCGAGTCTCCTTGCTGCGTTTTTGCAGGGAGACTCGCTGCAGATCCCAGCCTTATACTTTCAATAGCAGAGAAACTCGCAGCAGGGATGTACATCCCTGCTGCGATTTTGTCTGCAGCCCGCCCCATTAACCCCCCGGCCGCCGGACATTATACATTACCGGGTCCCCGTTCCTGCTTGCTTCGGGGCTCCCGGTGTCTTCACGGCCCACCTGGCCAATCAGTGCGCTGCGGCGGGGCAGCGCACTGATTGGCCGGGCGGAACGTGCCGGGAGCCGCCGAAGCAAGCAGGAGCCGGGATCAGGTAATGTATATCCTGCAGCCCCGATCGCCCCCAGCCCCCGGCCGCATGATCGCCCCCAGCCCCGCAGCCCCCGGCCGCATGATCGCCCCCGGCCGCACGATCGCCCCCAGCCCCCGGCCGCACGATCGCCCCCAGCCCCCGGCCGCACGATCGCCCCCAGCCCCCGGCCGCACGATCGCCCCCAGCCCCGCAACCCTCGGCCGCACGATCGCCCGCAGCCCCCCAGCCCCCGGCCGCATGATCGCCCGCAGCCCCCGGCTGCACGATCGCCCGCTGGGGGCGATCGTGCGGCCGGGGGCTGCGATGCTGATGGCGATCGTGAGGTCGGGGGCTGGGGGCGATTGTGCGGCCGGGGGCTGGGGGCGATCGTGCGGCCGGGGGCTGCGATGCTGGGGGCGATCGTGCGGCCAGGGGCTGCGGGGCTGGGGGCGATCGTGCGGCTGGGGGCGATCATGCGGCCGGGGGCTGAGGGCGATCGTGAGGTCGGGGGCTGCGGGGCTGGTGGCGATCGTGCGGCCGGGGGCTGGGGGCGATATACATTACCTGATCCCGGCTCCTGCTTGCTTCAGCGGCTCCCGTCACGTTCCGCCTGGCCAATCAGTGCGCTGCCCCGCCGCAGCGCACTGATTGGCCGGGCGGGCCGTGAAGACACCGGGAGCCCCGAAGCAAGCAGGAACGGGGACCCGGTAATGTATAATGTCCGGCGGCTGGGGGGTTAATGGGGCGGGCTGCAGACAAAATCGCAGCAGGGATGTACATCCCTGCTGCGAGTTTCTCTGCTATTGAAAGTATAGGGCCGGGATCTGCAGCGAGTCTCGCTGCAAAAACGCAGCAAGGAGACTCGCTGCAGATCCGGCAAGTGTGTTTGTAACCTTAATGACAGCAGGGCCGCAGTTCAGAAAGGAAACCAGAAGTGATCAGGTCCATGGGGGAGAAGAACAGTACAGGGATATAAGTTATTTTATAAAAAAAAACACATTTGTACTACTCCACATATAGGGTACTATTACACGGAACGATAATTGGCCGAATCGGCCCTTTCAGTGTTATAAACACAGCGATCAGCCGATGACAACGATCATCTGCTGATCGTTGATATAGGTTTGGACCAACAATTGTCGGGCACCGAGTGCGGCTGACGATTGGCAAAGTGCATACATTACCTATCCATGGTACAGGGCTCCCCCTACACTCTGCTTCTCCCTGGGTCCCGTGCGCTGCAGCTTCAGAGCGGCCTGTCTTAGCTGAAAGGCTGCTCAGCCAATTACTGTCCGGGACCCGGGGAGAAGCGGAGTGCAGAAGGAGCCCTGGACCATGGAGAGGTAATGTATGCAGTTTAAGCAAGGGCTGCAAGGACATCGGTAACAATGTTATTATTGCGCGGCTTGCGCCCCCCTCGGGCCATGTAATAGTACCCATATGTATGTGGTAAAAGTCTCTCCTCAATGTCTGCTCGGTCTGCTCACTTTAGCTCAAGTATCTCTCTTTTGCAGTTTGGACAGTCTGCAGGGACGGGATGTGACCTGATGCTATCACATCTTCCCTTACATAGCCTTGAAGTACATAAGATATGGAGGGGAGAAGACTGATGAGGGCACCAGCTGCATTTTATATGATAATAGGGCGGACATGAGGGTAAAGATCTGTACTGGACAAGCGATACCAGATAACGCCAGTGACAGGAATGGAAACAAGAGCTTGGGTTTCAGCACTGCAGGCAATCCTAGGAAGATCACATGCCACTAACATGCCAACATGTCGCCGTTCTCCAGACAGAAGTCACCGGAAGACGAGATTTAAGTGATGATGAGTCTGCACTAAACCATTTGTTTCTCGCTGAAATCTCAGGGGGATTAAACTATTTCGTGAAAGAAATGAAGCAAAAAAAACAAAAAACTTGTCTCCTCCGTGAAGAACAATAAGAACAGTATAGAGCTATGGAGATAGTAGTCACAACCGGATCCTGAGGTCTAATGGGGCCATATGGCCCCTCTGTTATATGGGAGGACACCAGCATTATACATGGCACATGGTCGGTGACAGGTCCTGTGACCTGTTTTTCATGTCAGTCTCCCCTATGTAGCCATATACAGTGTCGGACTGGGGTATCTGGGGCCCACCAGAGGAAATGATCCTGGGCGCCCACCAATGAAGAACCAGGGAGTGATTGTGCAGGTTCTAAAGCTGGGGGCCCACCATAGGATCCTCCATTCCTTCTGTGGACCAATCCGACACTGGCTATATATCACCTACCACATCCTTTACGGAAACGCTCAGTCTCTACCCCATCTCCAGTCAACGCTACCATTCTTGTTTATGTCTATTTGAGGAATATATCAATGCTTTCAGCAGAAAACTGGTTAAAAGAAGCAAATGTTTGCACAACATAGTAAAACGAGTACATTTTTAAGCAAGCAAGTAAGTAAGCAATTATTCTACATTTTATGTTAATTTTTCACAAAAACCTACATGAAAACCAATGATAAATCCCCCCATGCCCTTTAATGTATAGAGTGCTGCTGAAGAAACCATTTTTGCCCTATTAATGGGACCAGCAGAGCAGTGATATAGTAGGTGATTAGCCGCAGAGTTATAGTCTGTTCTGTGATCATCTACTCGGTACTGTGTGGATCCAGAAAGGAGGAGTATAAGTCCTTTATACAGTGGTGCCTTGGATTACGAGCATAATTTATTCCGGGACCGCGCTTGTAATCCAAATCCACTCTTAAACCAAAACGAAATTTCCCATAAGAAATCACGGAAATGCAAACAATTGGTTCCATGCTCCAAAAATAATAATTTTTTTTATTCTCAATAACATGTGAAAAATATGCGTCCGGACATATACGTAGTGTGAACATAGCCATAAAGTGATTACCTCCACAGTCCTGTCCCCTGATGTAAGCCTCAGCCTGAAGTGGATCTGCTATGATTTGGAAGGTGTGGGAGACTTCCTGGGTCAGAGTACAGTGCTGTAGAACCCGCTATACAGACCATGCCCCTCCCCCACTTCCACCCAGTACAGGGAGCTCTTAAACCAAAGCAATGCTCTTAAACCAAGTTATAATTAAAAAACTGTGAGCACTTCTTGCCAAATGCTCTTAATCCAAGTTACTCTTAAACCAAGGTACTTCTGTATTTCCCTTTACCTTTCAGTCCACTCCTATATAGAACCTGCATTGACGTGTTTCTATAATGTACTTTGTGTAAATTCCTGCAGATAACACGTCCAGTTACACTTTTATAATCCTCCTTTTATGGCCTCATTTGCTGCTTTTCCTCATTCTTATACACATTGTAAATATAGATAACGCAGTATATAGGTTGTTTATTCACTTATTTATATTCGTAGCTAAGTGTATACTGACATATTAGTATATGAAAGTGACTGCTCATAGAAGCAATGCAACAATGATGTCAGCGGCATAATGGGCAAAGGCTCTGTGGAGTCAAAAGAAGCAGCTGTGTTGGAGCAAGTTGGGGCGTAATCATAATTTTATTAAAATTTAAGATTTATTTTTACTTTGACATATTTTTTTTCTTTTAAGGAAACAAGAATGTGTTGGTGACTATCCCTGCGTCTCTGGTAACGTTTGTGTTAAAGGGGTACTTGACCAGAAAAAATTAAGGCCCCGTTCCCACTGAGCAAAGGTAGCGGAATTCCGCGACGGAATTGTCCGCCGCGGAATGCCGTTAGCCTCCCGCTCATAATGGGAGTCTATGGGAGGCGCGCGCTCCTGCCCTGTCCGCGCTGAAGAATAAACATGTTCATTCTTCAGCGCGTATAGAGCAGGAGCGCGCGCCTCCCATAGACTCCCATTATGAGCGGGAGGCTAACGGCATTCCGCGGTGGACAATTCCGTTGCAGAATTCCGCTACCTTTGCTCAGTGGGAACGGGGCCTAACTTTTATTAAAAAATCTCAAGTCCAGTACTTATCAGCCGCTGTATGTCCTGCAGGAAGTGATATTTTTCCAGTCTGGAGAGCAGGAGATGTTTTCTATGAGGATTTGGCTACTGATCTGGACAGTTCCTGACATGGACAGTGGTAGCAGCAGAGAGCACTGTGTCAGACGGGAAAGAATACACCACTTTCTGCAGGACATACAGCAGCTGATAAGTAATGAAAGACTTGAGATTTTTTAATAGAAGTAAATTACAAATCTCTGGCACTTCATGCCACCAGTTGATTTGAAAGAAAAATAAAGTTGGTGAACAATTTGGTGAACCTTTAACCCTTTAAGGACCAAGCTCAAAATGACCCAGTGGATCGCACCAATTTTCATTTTTCCGTTTTCATTTTTTCCTCCTCCCATTGTAAGAGCTCTGGCACTTTCATTTTTCTATCTACATGGCCATGTGGGGGCTTGTTTTTTTCAGGAATAGGTGTACTATGTAATGGCGTCTTTCATTCTACCACTCACAGGGTCTTTTACATACTCTGTAGGAAGTAGTCACTTGGTGGGAGGAAGTGTATTATTAGTTCTATTCTGATTCTCATGGGAGGAGGACACACAGAGCAGATGTCCCTGCTGTAGTCAAGCCAGGGCCTGGCTCTGCCAGGACCCCTGTTCAGGACAGTCCAGTCTTGTCTAGTCTAGACATTGTGTTGGTGAGGTAGTGACACACACATGTATGAAGCAACCAGAGACACTTGGTTTCTCCAGTCTATCCACTGTTCGGGGATAAACCCAGCCCACGCTGAGAACCACTCAACAAAGTGCAGGGCAGTATCCTGAAACACAGAGGAACTAGCCTTAATAGGACAAAGCTACCAGAAGGTCTACGTATCCTATCTCGCAGTGCAGGTAAAACTGGAAAGCCTCGGATACTTAGCTACACCCAAGTAACCACGGCTTGTGTTACCCTAGTAGGACAAGTGACTCGACACTGTAGGGCAGAAGGTGGTCAGTCTTTAATCTAGACAAGGGAGAGAAAAAAGGCCAGGCAGCAGTGCCTCATGTGATACTGTACAAACAGGTCAAATAATAGTGCAAGGAGCTGATGGGGTGCTCACCTTCAAGCCCCTTGGGCTTTATGCAAATCACCCAAATGGGTACCAGGTCTTCATAAGATACCAGAATACCGTGCTTTGGTGGAGAGTGCAGGGCTGCAAGCCAACTAGGATAGTCCAAACGGGATGCTCCCAGGTAGGGGCCCATGGGGATAAGGCTAATCTAAATACAAAAATGGTGTGTGGCTAATCCATAAATGTTAGCGCCGCCCAAAAGACTCCAACAGTTAGAGGCAGAAAAAAGTTAAAACATTTATTAGAAGTGCACAATATTTATGTGTTTCGAGGAACATAGGTCCTCACTAGTGCACTACTGTTCTGATGAAGAGGACCTATGTTCTTCAAAACACTGGGACTCCTTACATCAGCACCAGCACCTATACACATCCGCTACTCACCTTGGGTAATTTTTCCCCTTTTTGTGGGTGGCGTAACCAATAGTCCGGGTGGGTCAATTGCAATTTAGGACTACCGTGACAGGAGCCCACGGGACCCATCAGAGCCCAGCAGGTCACCGAACGTTTTGGGGATTACAGCCAGCCACAACACTAAAGCAGGTACCAACATCACACCTGTGTGCTGGACTAGTACTGGCATCACGACACATATCTCTGGCTGAGCTGTACAACACAATTGGCTAATCACCACAGAAGTGGCGTCACCTGTAACACCTTAGTACGTGCCCAGTCGAGCGCACCACAGCTGCAATACGTAACTGCAACAGGACAGGACTTGAGCAGTCCTGTAGTTCCCTAAACAACCATTGATGGCAGCAGAGAGGCCATGTTCCCCCTTAGTGTAAAATGTACACATTAGTTATAAATAAAGTTATACTATAAAGGTATAAAACTTTATTAAAGGTTTTTTTTCCCAACCAGAATATCCCTTTAAAGGGAACCTGTCACCCCCCCGTGCCGGGGTGCAGCGCCGGGCTGCAGCAGCTGAGATCTTCATCACCCGACCGGATCCAGAAGCGGGACCCGGCGGGATTAGGTGAGTATAGGGGGCTCTAACGGGGGGTTGGGAGCCTGTCACCCCGACATGGGGGGTGACAGGTTCCCTTTAAGAAAATCTACCACTTAACCTGCTAATTGCCAATGACTGCAGGTAATATGCGATTCTCTCTAAAGTCACCATGGTATAATATCATAAACTCTCTTATCTGGATCCCCTACTATTGATGAGTGATCATTGCTACAGCTGCTAAATCACCTCGCACAACATGCGATCAAATATTTAATACTGAACTTTAGATGCCATTGCTTTAAATGGAAGAGGCAGCTCTCCGCTCTAACACTCTGTGCTGTTGGACGTTTTCCAATGATACAATTTCATAGAGACGTAAGTAATGCTGAGGGTAAACATCTTGTGACAGTGATGTGAAGTGCATCTTCCTTCCACCATGCTGGAGCCCATCACACTAATATGTCAGGTTACAGCGTGAAGCTGTGAATTCTCTGAACTCAATTTACTGTCAATGTAAACTCAGGTTCCCTGCCAGGAAAGTCCCAGGAAACCAGACACCATGGCTTGGCAGTTTTAGCTCTAAATGTAGGACTGCCATAAGGGCGATACAGGTGGAAAAGTAGTCAGGAGCCCCGGGCAATTCTGCTTACTGACAGCTGTCACTGCAGGCGACTTGTAATGTCAGTGTCACCTAAACCAATACAAGAATGGGGCACAGTCTCCCTTACCAGGACCCACCAGATATCCAACACTCCAAAAATCTATATTCCAAATACAGACACTACACCAGGGGTACTCAACAACTTTTAGTGAAGGTCCACTTACCAGGGTCTATTGTCAGGTGAAGGTCCGAGCTGAACATCAGTAGGAAACGTGTTTTGTTACTTTTCACAGACATTGTTGAACTATTTACATACAGAATTGATGCTTATTAGTGGGAAAAGTGGCACCGGCCCTTTGAAATTAGGCACAAAGGTGGTGACTGCCCCCAGAAGTATATAACCTCCCTGTTCCCCCAATAGTATATAGGCCCCCTGTGCTTTCCCCCAGTAGTATATAGCCCCCCTGTGCACTCCCCAGTAGTATATAGCCCCCCTGTGCGCTCCCTCAGTAGTAAAAAGCCCCTGTGGGCTCCCCCAGTAGTATATAGCCCCCCTAGTGCTCTCCCCCAGTAGTATATAGCCCCCCTGTGCGCTCCCCCACTAGTATATAGACCCCCTTAATTACATAAATTCCCTGTGCTCCCCCCTCCTATCTAGCATATAACATAAAAAAACAAACACTGGGTCCGGGCGTCTCCTCTTCTCTTCACTCTTGTGTCCGCGCTGCAGCGGTCACAAGAGGCCGCTCTCCCCTTATTCTAGCGCCGGCACTCCAGTGACGTCACTCGAGCGCCGGCACCAGAGGCAGAGAGCGGCCTCTTGTGACGGCTGCGGCCAGTGAGGGATGACTGACAGGGAGGAAGCCAATGGTAACTATGAGCTCTCATTAAGAGAGCTTATAGTTACTGTGCAGAGCCCAGGTCAGTATACAGGTATACTGAGCTGCAGCAGAGGTCCGGACAGCTGGCCTCCACGATCCGTGTTCGGACTGTGGTCCGCCAGTTGAGGACCCCTGCACTACACCACAGAGGTTCTGATGATGTATTTCGAGCCCATGGACACAAAGGAATCAGAACACATAAAAAAAACCTGTTGTTAAATGATTTTTAGAGGGAGCCTGTCACCAAGACAATCTTATCTATCGCCATCCTGTTATAGAGCAGGAAGAACTGAGCGAATTGGTATATATCTTTATGGGAAAAGATTCAGTATAACTTGTAACATGTTGATTGAAGTCCTTGATTGTGCTCTGTTAAGGAGTCCAGTGGGCGGTGTCACTCAATGGACTGGACTCCTTAGCATGGAAACATCAGAGATTTCAACCTACAAATACAGTCATGGCCCTCTGGTTTTTATGTGTGTTTGTCAGATGTTTTTATCACATACAGAAATATAATTGCAATGATATTATGAGTAACAGAAGCTTATATTGACAGAAGGAGTTAATGCAGCAAGTCAATATTTGCAGTGTTGACCCTTTTTCTTCAGGACCTCTGCAATTCTCCCTGGCTGCTCTCAATCAACTTCTGGACCAAATCCTGACTGATAGCAGTCCATTCTTGCACAATCAATGCTTGCATTTTGCCCAGAATTTGTTGGTTTCTGTTTGTCCACCCGTCTCTTGATGATTGACCACAAGTTCTCAATGGGATTAAGATCTGGGGAGTTTCCAGGCCATGGACCCAAAATCTTTATGTTTTGTTCCCTGGGCCATTTAGTTATCACCTTTTCTTTATGGCAAGGTGCTCCATCATGCTGGAAAAGGCATTGTTGATCGCCAAACTGCTCTTGGACGGTTGGGAGAAGTTGCTCTTGGAGGACATTCTGGTACCATTCTTTATTCATGGCTGTGTTTTTAGGCAAGACTGTGAGAAGCAACCCCACACATGAATGGTTTCAGGATGCTTTACAGTTGGCATGAGACAAGACTGGTGGTAGCGCTCACCTCGTCTTCTCCGAATAAGCTGTTTTCCAGATGTCCCAAACAATCGGAAAGGGGATTCTTCAGAGAAAATGACTTTACCCCAGTCCTCAACAGTCCACTCCCTGGACCTTTTGCAGAATATCAGTCTGTCCCTGATGGTTTTTCTGGAGAGAAGTGGCTTCTTTGCTGCCCTCCTTGAGACCAGGCCTTGCTCCAAGAGTCTCCGCCTCACAGTGCGTGCAGATGCACTCACACCTGCCTCCTGCCATTCCTGAGCATGCTCTGCCCTGCTGGTAGCCCGATCCCGCAGCTTAAACACTTTTAAGACACGGTCCTGGCGCTTGCTGGTCTTTCTTGGGCGCCCTGGAGCCTTTTTGGCAACAATAGAACCTCTCTCCTTGAAGTTCTTGATAAATAGATTGTTGACTGAGGTGCAATCTTTCTAGCTGCGATACTCTTCCCTGTTGGGACATTTTTGTGCAGTGCAATGATGACTGCACGTGTTTCTTAGAGATAACCATGGTTAGCAGAAGAGAAACAATGATGCCAAGCACCAGCCTCCTTTTAAAGTGTCTAGTGGTGTCATTCTTACTTAATCATGACAGATTGATCTCCAGCCCTGTCCTCATCAACACCCACACCTGTGTTAATGGAGCAATCACTGAAAAAATGTTAGCTGGTCCCTTTAAGGTAGAGCTGCAATGATGTTGAAATGTGTTTTGGGGGATAAAGTTCATTTTCTAGGCAAATATTGAATTTGCAAGTAATTGCTGTTATGCTGATCACTCTTTATAACATTCTGGAATATATGCAAATTGCCATTTTAAAAACGGAAGCAGTAGACTTTGTAAAAATTTGTATCATTTTCAAAACCTTTGGCCATTACTGTACAAAAATTTACCAATTAGATCAGTGATGGGGAACCTGCAGTCAGGGACACCATGCACACAATCAGGGACACCATGCACACAGTCAGGGACACCATGCATGCACACAGTCAGGGAAACCATGCACATAGTCGGGGACACCGTGCAGAAAGTCAGGGACTCCATGCACACAGTCAGAGACACAATGCACACAGTCAGGGACACCATGCACATAGTCAGGTACACCATGCACACACAGTCAGGGATACCATGCACACAATCAGGGACACCATGCACACAATCAGAGACACCATGAACACAGTCAGAGACACCATGCACACAGTCTGGACTCTGCTCTATATTCCTCCAATCTTGCAGGAAGCAATTTCATATAAGAAATGCTTTTTGCTTTGTGACAGCTCAGATTATCCTGAAGCATAACATTCCCAGCTAGCTGAAGTGGTGTTTGGATCTGTGTTTTACATTTTATTGATTTTCAGAATTCTTTAAATTTTTTTACAATAAATTCCATTTTCATTTTTTACTTTTTCTTTTTTTTTTTTTTTTTTTTTTTTGCTGCAGGCATTTATTCAATCAAGCAAACAGTAAGAAAGAAGCCTTATCCATTCAGTATACCAGGGCATAATAGTGCATACAGATACTTGAAGGTCAGTGAGACGTCTCCATTCTCGGGATCAGTTTGTAATTCTCTATCCTGCAGATAGGGGGTAACGTTGGGTCTCAGGGTAAAAACTTTATTAAAATCATTAGAGGGTTTTGAGAAAATTTTAAAAAATATTTTTAACTATGCAATAAACTAACATATATCAGTAAAAAAAAAATATTTTACCATGTTCAGTTAAAGGGGTTGTCCAGCGGGGAAAAAAATATCTCTTCAAATCAACTGGTATCAGAAAGTGCCAGAGATATGTAAATTACTCTCCAGACTTCCAATACTTATCAGCTGCTGTATGTCCTGCAGGAAGTGCTGTATTCTTCCCTGTCTGATACAGTGCTCTCTACTGCCACCTCTGCCCAAGTCAGGAACTGTCCAAAGCAGTAGCAAATCTCTATAGAAAACCTCTCCTGCAGTCTAGACTGGAAAGAATACACCTCTTCCTGCAGGACATACAGCAGCTGATAAGTACTGGAAGACCTGATATTTTTTTTTTATTTTTTAGACTTAATATTTTTTAATGGAAATGAATTAAAAAACTTTGGCACTTTGTGGCACCAGTTGATTTAAAAACTTTTGTTGTTGTTGTTGCTGGGTTAGAGTCAAGAAGGTATAGTGAGAGGGAGATGGAGTTGGCTGAATTCCTTTCTAGACTGTATAGCAGAAAAATACATTTATTACAGGATTTATAACAGGAAGAGGGGCAATGAGGACAACAGAGCAGATAGAGACAAAAGGAAAGGTAGTAAAAATAACTTTATTTATCAATATATGTTCATTTACTTTATTTGCACTGTTCGCACAGGTTTTGAATCCAGGTTAAGGGAGGATGAAGTACTTTTGTTATTTTGCCACTAGATGTCAGTGTTTTGTATGTGGACTTATATTTATTGCACAACTGTAGTGAACAAAGGGTTACTGCTCCTTCTAGCTGATGTATTTTGTTGACCAATAGAGACACTCCTCTTTTCTAACCTAGCCTTTCTCTCCTTTCCTTTGCACACATTCCTTTCCACCACTCAAAGGGTCTTTTACACATCCCTTTACACACCCCTGTAGGAAGTAGTCATATGGTGGGAGGAAGTGTAGCTTCAGTTTCCCTCAGATTTTTGTAGAGGAAGACACACACAGAGTAGGCATCCCTGCTGTAGTTAAGCCAGGGCCTGGCTCTGCCAGGACCCCTCTCTGGGATAGTCCAGTTGTGTTAGAGAGTCTGAGACACACGTGTATGAAGCAGCCAGAGACACTTAGTTTCTTCAGTCTATCTACTTCCACTATGCAGTGCTAGACACTACCAAAGAAGGACAAGTCGGGGTTAAACCCAGCCCACGCCGAGAACCACTCTACAAAGTGCAGGTATCCTAAGCTACAGAGGAACTAGCCTGAATAGGACAAAGCTACCGGAGGGTCTACGTATCCTATCTCGCAGCGCAGGTGACAACGGGACAAGCTTGGACACTTAGCTTCGCCCAGGTAACCACAACTGGGGTTTGTGTCACCCTATTAGGACGGGTAACTCGACACTGTAGAGCAGAAAGTGGTCAGACAATAGTCTAAACACAGGCACAAGTTAACTTCTCAAACTCAAATATCTCTCAAGTATTCTTCTCTCTAAAGTTCTGACATTGTGCTGGGACTCCCTTGACAAACTCCTCTCCTCTGCACTGCACCACTGTACTCTAAACTCTCAGCTATACAAGCACCACTACATCTACCTCTTTTATTTTCAGCCCTTGCAAGTATCTCTCAGCACAGATTCAGTGAAGCACTTAAGTCTGTACCCAGATCAACTATATATTGCCAAAGCATTCATATTGTTCAAGAGACTGTACAGTAAAAGTTGTTTTATTTATTCTAATGGGACTCCGTCTTCCTTACATTAGCACCGGCACCCACACACATCTTGGGTCATTTTTCCCCTTTCTGTGGGTGGCGGTACCGATAGTCCAGGTGGGTCAATTGCCACTCAGGACTAACATGACAGGAGCCCAAGGGACCCATCACAGCCCGGCTGGTCACTGACCATTTGGGAAACAGTACAACCTTCCACACTGAAGCAGGTACCAACATCACACCTGTGTGCTGAACTAGCACTGGCATCACGACATTACCATCACTGGCTGAGTAGTACCACCCCACAACTACATGGTTGAAAATAGGTTTCATAATCATAAAACTCCTTCAATGTTCTGAGTATTCACACTTTTACTTAAAGGGGTATTACCATCTTCAAAAGCTAGGAGATTGCGGGGATCAGACTCTTGTATTTTGTACCAATAAGATATACATGCACAGAAGCAACATCCCTAATGCCTGTATGATCCAACACTATCTGCAGCTCAATAGACCCCAAATATCTGCGTACATAGTGATAATCTGGATGGCAATACTAGATCATTCCATGTGTCGGATATTTCACTTCCTATATAGTCTGCTGATTCACTATGAAAACCTTCTAAATAGTTGCTTTGAAGAAGGGCGGTGCTCCGATAATAATGGTATTGCCCGCGCTCAGTCACCCAGCTGATAGTACTCCCATGTGTCCCACATTATAATCCAAGCAATTATATAGTAAATACAAACAATACGGATGCTCATCAATAGAGGAAAACCTTCCAGACAGGCATAACAAGTTCCATTCACTGTATTATATGTCTCTATACATGAGTGAATCTTCACGTGATTCATTATCTATTTGAGATTGAGATGTATTAGGAGTGAAAATTAAAGGAACAGCGGGTGCATGTTCTGTGTTAGGTTCTTTGAGGGTCATTCAGGGTTGAAAGTTACAGTAGTTGAATCGGGTCCTTAATGGCCATAAACATTTGTTAGGAGGGCTACTTTACCTAAACATTGCTGCAATGGGGGTGTCAGGAGGGTCCAAGTCTGGGAAAAAGTCTCTGCTTAAGGGTAGCTTCACACACACCGTATCGCAGCGGATTCTCTGCTGCGGATCTGAAGCAGATCCGCAGTAGATTTGATCTAAATAACTGAGCACAGCATCAAATCTGCTGCAGATCCTGTACGTGTGAACACACCCTAAAGAGGTACTCTGGAGAAGAAAAAAAAGTTTTTAAATTAACTGATGACAGGCTGTATCCATATTTTCCAGGACTTCTTAGGGCTGCATCCAACTTCTTCAGCCACCGGTAATCAAATGCAGAACAAATGGATTTGAGCATGCTCAATTCTACTAAGGATGTCATCCTGGGAGAGCCATATGATGGCATTTAAACAGCAGAGGTTGGAGTGGCCTCTTTTGCTGTTTAGGTGTCATCCTGTGACGACCTCTCTCAGGTTTTGTCTCTTTGTGTTGCATTAGGAGTCTAATACACATAATAATGTTGTGCTTTCTCTATATTAGGCTAAAACAAGTAACCCAGAGCAGATGAAGACCACCCACCTGCTGTTCCTCTTGCTCAGCTTCTGAAGTTTAGGTGGTCTGGGCTTGGGCAGTTGATGCCTCTGACCTGTTCTTGAGTCTTGCTGGTGCCAAAGGGAAGGAAAAGGCAGTGTTGGGAATATGAGGGAAGGTGCAACCGGCCGGTCCAGTTAGCCAGCACTTTATAAGGAAAACTCCAGTTTATTATACATCCTTTAAAATAACCTTCTTATAGGTATACAGAGAATCCCCAAAAATCAATCATATAGCAAGATAAAGAGCACAGGAAAAATTTGGGTCGAATCACGCTACCTAAGGTATTTGAGTAAGGGTAATTGTGGCTGAAATGCGTTAGTCATGCTTTTTCTTAAGATGTATTATTTTGGGAAATCCCTGGCTAACTGGACTTTGCATTGTGTGTGAGTTGGAGACTTACGAGCACCTCCCAGGCCTAGGTGACCCGGCACAGACTTGTACTATCCATTTGACTTGTTCCCTGCCTGTTTCTGCAATGGGAGCAGCCTCTGGCATTAAGTCCTTAAAGGAGAAGTCCGGCGAAAATTTTTATTAAAGTATTGTATGGCCCCCCAAAAGTTATACAAATCACCAATATACACTTATTACGGGAAATGCTTATAAAGTACTTTTTTTCCCTGCACTTACTGCTGCATCAAGGCTTCACTTCCTGGATAACATGGTGATGTCACTTCCTGGATAACATGGTGATGTCACTTCCTGGATAACATGGTGATTTCACGACCCGACTCCCAGAGCTGTGCGGGCTGTGGCTGCTGGAGAGGATGATGGCAGGGGGACACTGAGGGACACAGGACACTGGAGGACACTGAGCATAACTCTCCCATCATCCTCTCCAGCAGCCACAGCCCGCACAGCTCTAGGAGTTGGGTCGTGACATCACCATGTTATCCAGGAATTGACATCTCCATGTTATCCAGGAAGTGACATCACCATGTTATCCAGGAAATGACATCACCCTGTTATCCAGGAAGTGACATCACCATGTTATCCAGGAAGTGACATCACCATGTTATCCAGGAAATGACATCACCCTGTTATCCAGGAAGTGACATCACCATGTTATCCAGGAAGTGAAGCCTTGATGCAGTAGTAAGTGCAGGGGAAAGCACTTTATAAGCATTTCCCGTAATAAGTGTATATTGGGGATTTGTATAACTTTTGGGGGGGCAATACTATACTTTAATAAAAAATTTCACCGGGCTTCTCCTTTTAGACGTAATGAGGGTTTTAGGGGGCCATATCTGTACACCACTGCCAGGTGCCACAGTGCCATGGGCCAGATGGGAGGGTGGGCAGAGTAATGGGGCAAGAAGCCTCTGTGCACTAGCCTCAGTATTTATATACAGGGCTCATAACGTGAATCTGTTCCATGCCCCATTTTTATACCATCCTCTTTTCTAGCACTGCTAATTAGAGATGAGCGAACCAGGTTCGGGTTTGAGACAATCCGAACCCGAACTTTCAGCATTTGATTAGCTGGGGCTGCTGAACTTATAAAGCTCTAAGGTTGTCTGGAAAACATGGATACAGCCAAGGACTATATCCATGTTTTCTTATTATGTTGCCTTAGGGCTTTATCCAAGTTCAGCAGCCATCGCTAATCAAATGCCGAAAGTTCGGGTTCGGATCGACTCGAGCATGCTCCAGTTTCTCTCCTCTCTAGTTGAGATACAATCAGTGATCTCTGCCAATAGACATCTATATCTCCGCTGGCCTGGAGCTTCCATGTGTCATGGCCCCCGGTAAGTTAGCAAACAATTCTCAAGTGAGCGTGCTCGGAGAGACTAGCCTCTGTTTAGCCACCAAGCAGAGAGCACACAACAAGTGAAGGTCACGCTGACCGCTCACACACAATCTATAAAGTCTATGTCAGTCATCCACAAATCTTTTTCTCTGCTGGTGAAATTAACTTCCCTGGAAACTTCTGACATAATATACAGGACAACGTTCTACAGGAACTCTTGTGCAAACAGTTTTGTACAGGACAGAAGCGGCTATAATAGGTCTGGGCCATAAGTGTGGGGCTGGGGCCAGAGGGCAGGACAGGCTTATTTTGGAGAAGTGGCTCTGGTTTTATTCATCCCACATTATTTCTTTTCTGTTTTTCTTTTTTTTATGTGTATTGTATATCCTATGTCGGATATATATGCTGAGATTGATGGGGAACTTGTCCTCTTAAAGGGGTAATGCGGTGCTAAACAATTATTTACTTAATAACACATATTAAAAAATTATACAACTTTGTAATGTATGTTATGTTAGTGAATGGCCCCCTTCCCTGTGTCCCCCCCCCCCACGCTAGACCCAGAAGTGTAGTGCTCTATACTCACCTGATTCGTGTCGACCCCCGTCCGCCATCTTGGGACAATGATGTCATCTTCGGGAGGCCAGCCGAACCGCTCCAACTGTCCCTAGTGCCGGCCGCCCTCTGCCGCATCATCAGCTGCTCAGCCACGATTGGCTGAGCATAACTGTAATCTATTAAAAAATCTCAAGACTTCCAGTACTTATCAGCTGCTGTATGTACTGCAGGAAGTGGTGTATTCTTTCCAGTCTGACACATTGCTCTCTGCTGCCATCTCTGTCCATGTCAGGAACTGTCCAAGGCAGTAACAAATCCCCATAGAAAACCTCACCTGCTCTCCAGACTGGAAAGAATACACCACTTCCTGCAGGACATACAGAAGCTGATAAGTACTGGAAGCCTTGAGTATTTTTTTATAGAAGTAAATGACAAATCTCTGCCACTTTCTGACATCAGTCGATTTGAACTTATTTCTTTTACTAATTTAGCTGATTTTGTCCATTAAAGCGAATCCTTCAGAACATATACGCCTTCGATCATACACCAAGTATTGTCAGTACCTGACACCAGAATACCCTGTAACTGATACAACGTACAAAACATTTCTTAGAAGACATATTCATTCAGCTTCCTCCTAGGTTAACCTCTTCCATGTCCAAAAAAACTTTGCACTGCTAACAAATTTTTTTCTTTCAATGAGTGAAAAACAACCTTGCGGCACGTTGACCATTTCCCCAGATAAGTTTATTCCAGACAATCCAGTTAGGTGCTGGAATGAATTCTGCTTGTGTAATGAAGACGTAATCACACAAAAGGTCACAAATAAGGAAGATGGATTTGTTTTGAAAGGGTTTTTGTTGAAATGCAAATTGCAGAATCCTCACCGGACGCAGGATCGCGTCTCCCGCCGCTACCTGGTCTTTATTTAAAGTGTCACTGTTGTTTTTTTGTTTTTGCAGAAATCAATAGTACAGGCGATTTTAAGAAACTTTGTAGTTGAGTTTATTAGGTAAATATGCCATTATCTGCATTCAAAAAGCCTTTCCCCAGGTCCCCCCTCCCTCCTCTCTCTCATTCACTGCTCATTATGAGGAAATATCAACTCTTTTACCTCAGTCGGGCCCTGTGTAACCTATGAATGGGGGAGGAGGGAGATTAGTCGCCAGCAGAGAGCAGAGAACAAAGGATTACACAGTGGGACCTGTGTGAAAGCCAGTATTCAGAGGTCAGAGAGGTCAGTGCTGACTTCAGAGGAGATAGCCTGGTGATGTAGCTGTAAATTAACTCTTTGTTGTCCTGTTTTGGTGCCTAATCTCCCTCCACCCCTCCCCTCTCCATAGACAACCATGAAGACAGGGGGGAGAACTTCAAACTGTTTTTTCATGATAAAAATGATTTTTTTGGTTAATAAACCCAATTACAAAGTTTCTTAAAATATCCTGTAATATTGATTTCTGCAAAAAAAATTAAACAACAGTGACACATTAAAGTTTTTTTATTGTTGTTTTATTAACGTCAGTTCTTTTCTGTTTTCCCTAAAAAAAAAAACAACGTGAAAAAGCCATCACATAGGGGGAGCTTTACCAAACTGATGTAAAGTAGAATTGTTTTAGTTGCCCCTGGCAACCAATCAGATTCCACCTTTCATTCCTCACAGTCTCTTTGGAAAATGAAAGGTGGAATCTGATTGGTTGCTAGGGGCAACTGAGCCAGTTTCACTTTACACCATGTTTGATAAATCTCCCCCATAGTTTCTATAGGGGCAACCAAAACAAGAGTACGTGACTAGGCTGAGTCTGGGGATAGCCCCTATGGGAGCCATCATTTCCTCTTGTCACATTCAGAACACGCGGAAGGAACATCAAAGCAAACAAATGGCTGAAAGGAATTTAAAGAAGTTTCACAAGAGGTAACAGGTGAAGGATTCTTGGTTTTGCATATAATCTGGTTGAAAGATCAGCTGATCGTCCAGGGTCTGTCTTCTCTTATTGCCAGAAAATCAGTTGTTACCCTTCATGTATGTGACGCATGACGTGTTGGTTATAACACAGTCACATAGGGGTTTGAGTGAGGCCGGGGAAGGGAAGTATCAGCAATGAGGAGAGAAGAAGTTATGGAAGACGGATCACACCCTAGTCCGTGAACTTGGATACAGAGTGGTGAAAAGGTTATAATGTGAATGAGAAGGTGGTTGGTTTTTAAGGGGATATTGGTGGTGATAGACCTTTAAGTGGGCACTGTCCATTTAAGAAAAAAACTTTTGACATGTCGTAGAGACATGAAATGTTATGATTGTTCAGATCCTGGCCGATCGCTAAAACCACCTAGTAGAAGTGGCCGCTAAGCGCATTCTCCTCCAGCTCTGTTCCTTGTGACTGCAATGGACTGCCAATATAAGTCTATGGGACTGTCTCAGTCATGTGCACAAATAGTGGGGAGAGAGGCCACACTCTTCTCTTTCCACCTGTTCTAGTGATCTGTATCAGGAAAAAATTTATTAAAAAATTCCCATATAAAAGCTAAAAAGCGACAACGCGTTTCCAAACCGGACTGGTTTCTTTTTCAAGTGTCAACCAATAATTATCTGACATAGTGTGTTTACTGTTTAATAAGGCTTGACAAAGACCTACATGTCAGGGTCGAAACGTTTCTTTTCATTATATTTCATGTCACAGTGAAAGAAAAAAAATTGGTTGACTAGAATGCTGGACATCTTGAGGTGGACTTAAAGTGTCACTTTTGTTTAACTATTTTTTTTATTTTTTTTTGCAGAAATCAATACTACAGGCGATTTTAAGAAACTTTGTAATTGGGTTTATTAGCTGAAAAATCCATTTTTATCATGAAAAATCAGTTTGAAGCTCTTCCCCCTGTCTTCATGATTCTCTATGGAGAGAGGAGGAGTGGAGGGAGATGAGGCACCAAAACAAGACAACAAAGAGTTAATTTACAGCTACATCACCGGGCTATCTCCTCTGACAGCACTGACCTCCGAATAGCAGCTTCACACAGGTCCAGCGGTGTAATCCTCTGTTCCCTCCTCCCCTTTCCATAGGTTACACAGGGCTCGACTGATGTAAGAGTCGAGATTTCCTGATAATGAGCAGTGAATGAGAGGGGGGGGGGGGGAGGGACCTGGGGAAAGTCTTTTTGAAGGCAGATAATGGAATATTTGCCTAATAAACCCAAATACAAAGCTTCTTAAAATCGCCTGGACTATTGATTTCTGCAAAAAAAAACAAACAAAACTAAAACGACAGTGACACTTTAGCCTTCAATAACTGAGGGCTGATAGTTTGGCCATCAGTTAACTCTTCCGTCCTCCCCACACAGGTGAGAGGTAAGCTGCAGCCAGACAGCTCTTGTGGTGGTTTATTTCTCTGAGGAAAAAAGGGTTTGGGCAGTGAAAAACCATCACAACATCTGTCGCTGACGTCTCGGGAGACCCCAATATACTTTATACTGAAGGCAGCGCTGTTTCAAACCTCTTCATGATTATGTCATAAAGACAAGTCAAAAGTTTTAATAGGTCTAGGTTTGAGTATTTGGAGCCCCACCAATGGCTAGGGCACACAGGGAGAAGCACTTGGCTGAGCACTTCTCTCTCCATCTTGTTGCAGGAAACAAGCTTCATAGACTTATACAACCTATCTCCTGTAATGAGAGAACAGCATTCAGCCGAGTTCTCCTGTCTCAGTCAGTGATCAGTGGGAGTCAGGGCACCCAGACCCCAACCTGAAAACTTTTGATTTGTCTCTATTTCAAACGACAGGGACACTTAAGGATCTAGGCTATACTAGACAAGCCCTTCTTACTCGGTTCTTTTGTGTATTTTAGCCAGCAAATATCAGAGTTCAGGACATTTTTGCATGTTCCTGAGGATAAAGGCTCTTTCATTCCACAGCATTGGAACAAACGAGACTGTAACAGGAAAAACATTGCCAAGATGTCTGCGGAGCTGCTCAAGTTTTTATTTTTGGGCAACAATGTCATAGTTACCAACTTTCACTTTATCAACCATTTGTGTCCTATGTAATAACGAAAAAAGAACCACACTAAGTTCTAAAAATATTTTTTAAAAAATCTCCAATCACTGCCGCATTGTGAAGTAACTTACCTCAACATATAACGACCATTCAAAATGTTAGGGCCAATGCCTACGGCAGCAGTGATCTGATCGTTTGGCATTTGAATACCGGTGGCTGAAGAAGTTGGATGCAGCCCTAGGGAGTGCAGGCTAAATCCATGTTTTCCCAGACTCCCTAGGGCTGCATCCAACTTCTTCAGTCACCGGTATTCAAATGCGGAACAACTGAACTTTGGTTGTACCCATGTGTTCCAGGCAGCCTTAGGGCCCTATTACACGGGACGATTATCATGCGAAAAATCATATTGTTCGAATTTAAACGATAATCGTTCTGTGTAATTGCAGGCAGCGATCAAAAAATTGTTCGTATGTTGTTGATCGTTGATTCAGATCTGAACCTAAAATCATCGTTAATCATTTAAGTTCGCACTTAATCGTTAAGTTTCGCATTTGTTCACTAATCGCTCAGTGTAATTGCACATTGTTCATTGTTTTGCTGGGATCATAAGGAATAAACGATCATAGTAACGATCGCAATAACGATCATCGTTCTGTGTAATATGGTGAACGATTTCAGGTTAACGATAAACAATCTCATTTGCGATCATTAATTGTTAAAAAAATAAAATAAAAATCGCTCAGTGTAATAGGATCATTATCACAGAACGATAGTCGTTAGTTACGGTCGTTACTAAGATTGTTTATTCCTTCTGATCCCAACAAAACAATGAACAATGTGCAATTACTCTGAACAATTAGTGAACAAATGCGGAACTTGAGCGAACGAATGTGGAATTACAGCGAAGGATTAGCGATAATTTTAGGTTCAGATCTAAATCAACGATCAACTACATGCAAACGATTTTTCGATCATTGCCTGCGATTACACAGAACAATTATTGTTTAAATTTGAACGATAATTTTTCGCATGATAATCGTCCCGGCCCCTAGGGCTTGTATCCAACTCCTGTAGTCACCGATAATAAAATGCTTGAGATTCTCTAATCTTTAAACCTAATAAGCCTGAGACCGTGCCACAATACTGCAGCACATAGAGGGGCTATGGGTCTACATTGCTGAATCCCAGGGACCCTGTGTGCACATACAAGACCCAAGTGTCACAGTAGATTTAGAACATTGGTGACCTGGTAGAGGAGCTCTCAACCCAAGACCGAAAGGCTTAGGGCCCTATTGCACGGGACGATTATCGTACGAATAATAATTATATCGTTCAAATTGAAACAATAATCGTTCTGTGTAATTGCAGGTAACGATTGAAAAATCTTTCGTAAGTCGATTCGCTGTAATTCCACATTCATTCGCTCAAGTTCCGCATTTTTTCACTAATTACTAATGTAATTGCACATTGTTTTGCTGGGATCAGAAGGAATAAACGATCATAGTAACGATCACAATAACAATCATAGTAACGATCATATCTAACGACCATCGTTCTGTGTAATATATGGTAAACGATTTCAGGTTAACGATAAACAATCTAGTTTGCGATCAGTTACCGTTAGTCGTTAAAAATTGCTCTGTGTAATAGGACCCAAAGGCTTAGGTGCGATCAGTATAGTTCCACTCGGGCTTCAAGGTCAATAACAGGCAAAAAATAAAAACTAAGCATACTATACAATGTAGACCAAGCATAAACACTCCGTACTAACAAAGCCCTTCCATCTGCAGGTATCTTACATTGTGTTTGTGCACTTGGGGCCGTTCTTCATCATCATCATCATCATCTTTGGCTACACTGAGAATTCCTTCCCTATCAGCAATATGTCGGAGCCACTCTGCCTCTCTTATGTGAATGCACTGATGGATGAAACAAGTGCAGGAATAAGCTGTTATATAATACATGCATCTGTGAACTCAATTTGTTTGCAATACCCCGAGGTAAAAAAGCGCGAGGGAGGATTTACCGAAAAAACGTCGCACAAAAAGTCAGAAGCTACTAAAATCTAACTAAAAATACATCTATACCAGGCGAGAGGTATAACAAAGCGAAGGGGATTATTAGGACAAATGGGTCAATCCATGGCCGGATGGGTTTTGGTGAACAGATTGCTTCTCATTCCCATGTCTGACCTTTGAACAGTCTTCAGTCTAAAAGGACAAGATATATTAAGCAGCAGAATGCGAGCTCAGGCTTACTGCTAATTCCTTGGCTAGAAGCGACAGCCCGCTCATCAACAGACTGACGTACCGCGCTCGGATACACACGAAATGAAGCAATAAGGAAACGGTTAACTTACATAACATCATTGCTAAAGCAGAGGACATCCGCACATAGAATCATATTTGGCAGCTATAATGGTATAATATCTTAATAAAAGGTATTCTAGAAAAAGCACCACTCTTGTCCATTGGCTGTGCAGCACTTTATTAGAGACCCCCCCCCCCCCTTCCAATCTAGTGAGTTGGACCCCCATTGGTCTCCAAAACCACAGCAGTTCGACAGATTCCACTGGGAGCTTAACTCCTAGACCAGGGATGGGGAACCTTTGGCCCTCCAGCAGTTGCAAAACTACAATTCCCATCATGCCTGGACAGCCTTCGGCTGTCCAGGCATGATGGGAATTGTAGTTTTGCAACAGCTGGAGGGCCAAAGGTTCCCCATCGCTGTGAGCTGTGTTTGCACACATTAGTTGTACACCAGTGTGTTGTATACTCAAAACAATTCCCTTCACTGTGCATGGCCTATTCGTAAGAAAAATCTTTCTATGCATAAGTTGTTTACGGCCAAAGGATCCCTTTTCGCTGGATGCTTTTTCTTGATTACACCATTCTTTCACCCCAAGCCCTAAGGGCTGCCTGGAAAACATGGCTATGGTCAAAGACCTATGGCTGTATCCAAGTTTTCTAGGACTCCCTGGGGCTGCATCCAACTTCTTCAGTAATCAAATGCCACACGCTCCAGATTTGTTCATCTCAAATGCATATATCTGGATATCTGTTACATGAGTTCCAGTGTGTGAAGCTGCCATCTGGTCCTCCTGACCTCTGCTGAAAGCTGTAAACTAGGGATGTTGCTATGGGGGGGGCGCAGAGGTTGCAGCTACACCTGGATCCTGTTGTCGGGGCCCAAAGGCTCTTCTGTGTCTAAACAGCAAACACATGGTTTACAATGGAATGTCCATGTTAAAAGAATTGGGAACAATGTTAAAAATGTGAGTATATGAGGCAGCATTATTTCAGGAATTAGTATCTACCTAGATGCTGACATCCACACACAGTGGCAGCGTTCTATTTACACCTCAGTGCCCATATACCTTATACCAGGGGTAAGGAACCTTGGCTCTCCACCTGTTGCAGAACTACAACTCCCATCATGCCTGGACAGCCAAAGCTTTAGCTTCCAGGCATGATGGTAGTAGTAGTTTTGCAACAGCCAAGGTTCCCTACCCCTGCCTTATACCGCTGGAAGCAGCAGCAGATCTTTGAAGGACAAGACGACGTCACACAGTGATTTCTAGTTATAAAAGTTTATTTTAACAGTTTCAAATACAGTAAAAAGGAGAATACTGGATCTTTCAGGAAAGTGCTACACAAGATATAGTATTATAATCTGTAGGAAAAGACATCTTCAAGGCAACACAGGAGAGTGGAATCCAAAAAGTAGCAACCCGAGAACAGAGCCACCAAAACATAATTAAAAAAAAAAAAAAGTAAATTTTTTTCTTCTTGTATTGTTTTCACATTTTGCAGCATTTGATAAGAGTCGGCTTTACAATATTTTCATAGAAAACATACAAAGATATTAAACGTGAAGGTGCCAATAAACAGTCTGCACCATACACAGTGCTGAGCGAGTCCCTTTACTGATAGTCACATCGTCCCACCCTCTCACTTGGTTTCTCACGTATGCACTTGGCTTTACAGGTCTCGCATGCATAATTTTAGGTTTTCGCTATGGGTGGAAGTTCTGGCCTTAAAGAAACAGACATGATGGAAAACAAGTAGAAACTGTATTGGATCTGGGAGCCACCAGTGGTCTCCTTGTGGTGTAGGAGCTTATACAACCTGATAGATGGGGTTTACAGCCACAAAACAGTGACTGCTGCATATAAGACTCAATGTTTTATTACGGACCATGGTAGGTACAGTACGAGCCAAGACCATATACAAATGGAGAAACTGCAGAGTTTATAAGCTAAGACATTGAGATCACGGGGGTCACTCGCAGTAAAACTACAATTCCCATCATGTCTGGAGAGCCAAAGCAATTGTAGTTTTGCAACAGCTGAAGGGCCATAAGTTTGTCACCTGTGGTGTAGACTATAGTGGGAAAGGACACCAACAGGCTGCGTACAGACCAGACTATATACATACATGGTCAAATTGTTGGAAGGTTTTACACGGTTGGCTTTTTCTTAGAAATGAGTCCATAGTATTAGAATGATGGGCTCCTTCACCGTTTACCCCATACATGTGGTTGTGCCCGATACCGCAGCTCAGCTCCATTCATGTGACTGGAGGTGCAGGACCAGGGGCAGGTACCACACCATCCTAAGGACATCAATGTATATTGCAGGAAACACCCTTGAAATAAGTCTTAGACAGGCTCTCCCCCCAAGGAGTATCTGCTCTTTACAATTAACATTTGATCTTGTTTTTTGTTTTATGATAAACAGAAAAAAATATATAAAACAATGGACTGATATACAAGAACGATAGACATTAAACAGGACTAAAGTAATAAAGTCACAACCATGCAGAAAGCTACTGCAGATGACATCGTCAGACGGCTATAATAATAATACAACGCAAAGGGCTGAAAGGCTGGAAGTAAAACTCTGGGTCGTCGCCTCTATACAATACTACTACTACTACTACTACTACTACTACTACATCTGCCACATACTAAATAGGGACTGCTATCACAATATGAAGACGTCTTCCGATCCTTGTCCCCATAGACTATCCTAAAATTAAATAAAAATTTTAAAATTACATTTTCTTGCCCAGATGATACATAAGGCACATAATACAGATGTCTGTATAATGATATAATGGGATAATAAATATGGAAGGCCTGAGGCTTGTGTACTATACCAAGTCTGCATAGTGTCAGCCTTAGCTAAGCTTCTTACCCTGACAGCCTCTCCTGTGCTCAATTTGGTTGGGAGTTTTCTAGCTCAGTTCCATTACAGTGAGTAAAGGTGAACTGTAATACCGCACACAACCTGAAGACAGGGGTGGCGCTGTTTTTGCATTAACAAAAAAAAAAAAAAAAATTCTGCTGTGATTTTTCCAATCCAGGATAACCCCTTTAATTCTTTCTCTATAGTGATAATACATGCGTGCTCATCTCATCAGTATACGGGAGGGGAGTCAGATGGGGTAGCTGATGGCCAAACTAAGGTATACAGCTGCCTTTATCTTTAAAAAAAAAACAAAAAAAAAACAAAACACTGATCTACAAAAACTCATGAGCAAGCAAACTGGCCAGCCAAAAGCAAGGGAAAGTCTGTAAAGGGCGATGCACACCCTACTTTTCGGTCCCTCCATTTGTCCTTATAAATTGCATAAATGACTGCAAAAATCTATCGCTACAAAAAAATGTTCTTACCACTAGCAAAATACCGGGATACCTGCATGTCACAAATACAGAAGACAACGTAGAAAACAAAAAGAGATGCAAATAAAAGGAGGTCATCAGTATTCAGAATGGGATTTGCATCTCGGCCTTACACAATTTATAGGATAATTGTAGCTTCAAAACTCTCCTATTACTAAGTCACTAAACATGAACAAACCTGAAGCACTCGGGTGAGTCCGAGCCAGAACACAACGCATTTCATTACCGGTGGCTGAAGAATTTGGATACAGACCTAAGAAGACCTAAAAAATATGGATGCAGCCCATGGCCAGAAGACAGGACTCCCTAGGGCTGCATTCAACTTCTTCAGCCACCTGAATCATGTTCAGAAAAATCAGGGCGCGCTCGAGGTTCACTCATCTTTACTAGTGACACACAGAAAAGCTTCTGTCGCCAGTTTAATGCATATTTCTACCTCTGGAAGTAAGTACATAAAGAAGGGAAGGATGCCCCATATAACCTGTCATAACCAGAAATGGTTAATATGGCTTTAGGTATTAAAACTGGATGAAAATCATGGCTTAAGAAATAAAAAAAAATCCTATATGACAAAAACCGTCACAGTTCTGCTTATAAGCACTTTATCAATTTAGACCTGAAAGGCAGAGAAAGCGATCCCATACCCGGCGTACAGCGGATTTATAAAGCTTGCATAGTTTTCATGTTATTATGGCTGTACATCGTTACCATCACCTCAATGACTTTCCTTTAAACAGATAATCGTAAAAACAGTGAAAAACAAAACAAACAAACAAACAAAAAAAAAACTCAGATAGATATACAAGCCTGACTAAATAAATAAGGTGTCATCTTTGGGCAAGCTGAAAACCCAATAATACCTGTGCTAGTAGCCAATCTTTGGACAATGTAAATGGCTTATGACGTAATTGTTATGGATTTACCTGTGCTTATCAATACTTAAGAGGGGCTTTAGGAGATATATTTTTATGATCTCATACAACCCCTTTAAGAATGTAAAAATGGCAGCAAAACCACAATTGTTAGGTACAAAAAGGCTGTCTTTGGTTTTGCCCACTTATTCCTTTTTTCAGACCTTCTTTAGATATAACTTCTTATTAGTATTTTGTGCTGTTACTATCTGTATGAGAATACTAGGATCTATGAATCCCCAATCAAAGTGGTTGTACACCATTAGTAAAAAAGCCTTGCTTACTGCCCAAAACAGCGCCACCCTTAGGCATGCGATTGGAGTCAAGCTGCAATACTACATGCAGTCCATTACCAAGATGGGTAGAAAGACACCATCTATTCTAGTCCAATACCAGCCTTTTAAACGTTACGCCGGTTTGGAGAGTGGAACTCTAATCCTACACTTTCTCACATCGACCACGCAAAAAAAAAAAAAAAAACAGATTCTAAATCCAAAAGCAGTGAAAATAATACAGATGTCGATTAACCCAAGAGACTAAAAACAACCCTGGACTCAAGAAGCCTTGGTAAAATATGCTTAAAAAGTAGTGAAGATATCCCGTCACATAGGCAAAAAGAAAAGTTAGAGGGGTCATTCAGGATCCGAAAAACATGGCCGCTTTCTTGTCCTCACTCTGGGTGTGGGTTTTGCAGCCCAGTTAAACTGGAGTGAATGAACCTGAATTTTAATACCGCACACAAACTAAGGACAGGGGTGTCGGTGTTCTTGCAAAAAAGTAGCTGTGTTTTTGCCAATCCTGGATAGCCCCATTAAGCCTCTGCAGTCAACAAGATCCCCTTAGGGCTCATGCACATGACTGTATTGCATCTATTTGACTCCTTGTCCTTATAGTTTTCCACTTTTCCCTAAGCAACAATATTCACACTGTGCAGATTTATTGCAGGAAAATCGACAGCAAAAACGACAACACAAATGTGAGTTTTGTCTTCCTTTGTGAGGCTGTGTCACACAAGTGTATTTTGTGTCTGTGTTTTATCATTTTTTTTCTTTGCAGACCAAAATAAAGGAGCTTATGGGGGCCATCCACACGGGCATATAAAACATGGATTTTTTTCCTATGCAAGAAAAAAATTTAAATAAATAATCAGTATGTCATCTGCATTTGAGCCGCATTGCTTTTTCAAGGTATAGCTCAGTTTACTGACTACAAGGCAGGCCATCAGTATTCATTGTACAGAAATATAGACGCAATACTGATGTTATTTCCTCAGGAATATGTCTGCATAAAGGAAATTTACCAATACACTTGTGTGAACCAGACCTAACAATAAGGGTGGAACCAGCTACATTTCTGTAGAAAAACAGATGATTCTGCCGGTGACAAATTCCACCGCACCCGTTATCTCAGTAACATGTGAATAGGGTATGGCGCTTTGCAATCCCTATTGTTTGCTGCAGAACTTTGTTGCTGAACCTGTGCTAATGTGGGCCATAGGGTGCCCTAGTAAGGCTCTTTACTTTATAAATAGAAACCATGACAGTGCCAGATTTGTTGACTTACAATGAAGTCTGTCCGATTTCCATTGGGTTGGATTGAAGAATGTTGCTATGCAGAACTACAAAGTAAATCTACAAAAATTCAATGCCAAGAAACAGTGATTGAAACAAAGTGTAAATCCAGCCTTAAAGTATCCAATCTATAGACCTTACTCCTTGTAAACACATTGTTGCATCCTCAGTCGTGATTTTCGAGATTTGATCTCAGTGACTGAGATAACTGGAAACCATTAGGTCATGATGATTGTAAAAGGTGTAATCCCCCTTTAAATTTTGGAAGCTACACTTTTCGATTTCGTCGCTGAAAGGCACGTTGCAGAGATTTCCTCCCTCCCTTAGGTTTGTATAAAAGATAACAAATGGCAATCTCAGAAAAAAGCTCATTTTATAGAAATCGGAAAAACCTCTATAAAAACAAATCTCCGCGCTATAGAGAAGAAATAGCAAAAAAGATTGCAAAAGTTTTCCCTGAAAGAACCAAAATGATTGTTATAAAGGCACATGTAGGTAAATATTCTCAGGCATAGGAGTATCATTGATTTGGGGGGGGGGATTACACAATCCACTGAAAACCAGGTTATACGCTCCCCAGTGAAGCAGCTAAATGTCATTTTCCTTCCTCTCCTGGGAGACATCTTAGTCTCTTAGTCACTGCTGTCATCATCGTCGTCATCGGACATCTGACTCGCCATCCTTGGAGAACTAGAGAGAGAGTCTGATCGGCCCGGCTGACAGGCAGGTAGATCTCCACTAGAGAGACTTTCGTAGCAGAAATCACATACCCGCACGGCCTTAGAAGACTGGTTCGGCAAAAGGAACTTCTTCTCTGAACAGGGTCCACAAACAACAAATCCACATTTCCGGCAGTGGTGCCTTCGGTTAACCGGAGTGAACTTCACTTTCTTACAGCGCATACATGTGGTGGCTTCAGAATCGGGGATCCAGACCGCCGCATGTTCGCTGTTGGGAGTCTTCCCACTTTTTGATATTAGATCATACACACACTTATTGATGTGGTTCATCCATTCAGATTTCTCCGTGGCGGTAGCAGCATATACTGCAAAAGACTTTGTGGGGGTCTTGATGAGCCATCCGTTGCGTAGATCTCCCTCGTCCGGGATGGAGTCAATGGTAACGTTCTCTAGAGGGATTATGTGCTGTTTGTTGTATTTCTTTTTCTGAATGACGATATTTCCGTACACTAGAATGTCATTGAACAGGAAAAACTGCCTCGCTTTGGGTCTCTTTCTGCAGAGTTTGGTTAAGACGCCTTCTCCGATAAGAACCCTGCCCTCGATTGTCAGGGGCTGGCCGGCTGTTCCAAAGCAGCTTTCCACAACGTTTATGCGCCTTGCATTGGCTTCACTGTTTGCTAGGCGATCCACCATCTTCACCAGCGATCTAAAAAACATGAAGAGACCAGTGAGTTTTTAGAAGATATGAAATGTTCATAATCCTGTACTATTATTTACAGAACTTCAGAAACAAGCCCACCGGGTCCTCCTCTATGAGATATAACAACCTGGGACCCTACCCATCATGAGAATGCAGAAAAGTGTCCCATGAATGAATGGAGCACACCACATCTCTATAACACTTCAATAATTTCAGTACCCATTTAAGTTCTTCTTCCCATTGAAGAATACACATCCTACAAATATCAGAATCTCAACAAGGGTTTTTCCAGGGAAAAAACGGATAGGCTATCAATAGGTGATTGTCAGGGTGGCGACACCCCCAAAGACCAGCTACTTGGCACCTTACATGTCAAAACATTTGATCTGTTGATGTCTCACTGGCGAGAACCCCATTGACTAGTAGTACGCAGTAGCGCATTGCACTCCGCGTCTCTACCCAGCAGCTCTATTATAAGTATGGGGCTGCTGGACTGAGATCACATACAGCAGGCAAGTGAAGCATGCTACCAGGCGTCTCTCACTTTGTTTATTACAGCCACACTTTAATAAAATCAGAAAATGTGTGTGAAAAAAATCTCCAGGATTTGTAGATACTAGCAAAATCCAAAAATTTTTTGTGACTCGTCTCCCAGACTAGGACAGACCCCAATGAGAAGGAGCAAACAAGGACCAAAGTGGTGACACCAGTAACCCACAAGCAGCAGTACAACGATCAGAGACGGAAGAGTGAAGATGAAGAATAGAGATGAGCAATCGGGTTCACCCAAACACAAACTTACTGTATGTTCTCTAATGAAGAACACAATACTGGAGAAAAATAGCATGCTGCAAAAATTATAATTAAAAAAAAAAAAAAAAAGTTATATATAAAATATTGAATGTGACAATTCAGGTTAAACTTGTACCACAGAGATCCAACAGGTCCCATCAAAGCTTTTACAACTTTAGAATAAATTCTAGACAAGTTTATCCAGTTCAGGACTTGCAAAATATCAGATCACATGAGCGACAATTATAAAAGGAAAATAAAAAAAAATAAAAAATAAAAATATCAGGAAGCTGTCAGTCCCATCTATCTTCCCATAAACTGGACTAATATTGGGGCTGGCAGGCAAAAGGCTTGGATCCCAGTGTAACTGAACCACACACGCACTCCTCTCAGCTGTCTCTACACAAACATGACATCAAACTGAGCGCCAGCAGTGACAGATGGAGATGTGGAGGACAGGCGGGGTGCTCAGGCCCTGGAATCATTTACCAGACATGACCCTTATAAGCTCATCTATATCACAATACCAGGTTATCTACCAGCCAGAAACAAACCTGTGGCCATAAAGCAGACATGACCCCGCAGCGTGTACAGATGATGTATACAACGCTATAAGGCACATTATATATATATATATATATATCTAAAACCTATTGGTTGAATGCATTCACATCATATGGAGGGCGAGCCATGAAACCATTAATCTACATGACGGGTCTCATCATACAGACTGCGCTATATCCATAGACAGAATCAGGATCTGGTAATATAACATAGCCGTGAAATAAATGGCATAATAGCCTATGGGTGATGGATGGATGGCACAGTCACAGACTCCATTTAACTTATGTCACAAGCTTTTCCTGTCGTATATGTGAAACAGAGACAAACCAGATGTGAATGAGGCCTGGCTATATCTTCTATAACATGCCCCCCCCCCAGATGTAAAGTCTCGCTGAGGTTACAGAAAACACCTCAAAAGTTATCTACATTGCTTTTATTATCATTTTTTTTAGGAGTATTCCCATCTAGATGTATATGGCATATTCATAAGATTAAAGGGGTCCTTCATTGAAGTGAATAGAACTGAACGGTAATACCACACACACAACCTGAGGACACGGGTGGCGCTGTTTTTGCAAGAAAGTAGCTATGCTTTTTGTAATCCAGGATATTCCCTTTAACCATGAAGCTCTCATATAGGAGCATCAAACTTGCAGCCCTCCTGCTGTTCCAAAACTACAAATCCCATGATGGGCATGATGGGAATTGTAGTTTTTTAATAGCCCCAAGTCTGACACCTGTGGTCTAATACATGTGGGCCCCATCTCCGCACCTTCATATGGACCTGCTGGCTTGGTTGTGGCCGCTGTAACCTGTGTATCTCCCACTGAGATTAGTGGGAGCCGTGCAAACACCGTAGACCCATGAGTTATCCCCATAATTCCTGTTTACACGGGGAGATGTGCTGCCTGTAAATGATAATTTTTACAGCTGCATAAAAGAGAAAGCATTTGCATCATCTTCTTATACAGGTCAATGAACCTTCATAAGAAAGCTTGTTCAGCTGTCATGTATACTTAAGGCCCTCTGGTCCCCCGACAGATGCATTGTAGATAAAAAAAAAAAGGTTGGTGACTACAATGGTCATTAGGACTGTTTTTTGACCAGGACAGTGTGAATTTGGCCTAAGCCTGGCTCTCAGGCCAGAAATGGGAACAGAAAGGAGGAAAAGTTTACGAGCAGGAATGATACTTCTGGCTGCATGTGTGACTGCTCATACACGTAAGGCTGCAGCTGTCATGGCAGCACACGAGGCTTCTTCTCTGGGATGTGACACACACACCTGTTGTGGATGCCGCCAGGGGTTAACCATGACAAGCCCCGGTGACACACACAGCTCCACTTTTTTTGTTTTTACTTCTTCTTGTGGTTCCAAAGCAGGAATGTATAACCGCAAATCCAGACCTGTCACACCACCTGCCATGCAGTATACACTGACAGATGTACAGGCCAGGAGCACAAGATCATAGGATCCAAGAAGTATGAGGATTGCACCTACCTGCCTCCATAATACCCCTTTACAACAATAGCATGTCCCCTAGAATATACATCTATATATACACATTATACCAGCCTGATTTTAAAAACTTAAATGAAAACTTTTCAATGTATTTATAGTGCGCGCCATAAAGGGATTTTTTTTTTTTTTTTACACTAAACTTAAATAGCTTGGTAAGTATTAGAAGATCATCTTTTTCTCCCAAAAATCTTCTAATACAGGGTGATTTATTTGTGGGATTTATAAAAATGTTAAACTTCTGAAAAGTTGCAGAAGTGGACGAAGTTTAGTTGGGGAGAGGGGGGGGGGGGGGGGTCTCCATTTATTAGCGGGGGGGGGGGGGGGGGGTGCAGGGATCAGGAGATGGCGCAGTTACTTTCTGCATTTAGATGTCTTGAATGTATAGCTAGGGTGGTTGTATATCTTAAAGAAGCAGTTCATTTTTTTTTTGCGCCCCCCCCCCCCCCCCCCGGCCGAGCGCCGGCGGACGTGAGCGCGCCCGATTTGAACGGCACCGCAGGACGGGAACGGGACGCCGATCATCTTCTGTAAGTATACATGACAGCGGCTACCCGGGGGGCCGAAAAAAAAAAAACTGAACTGCTTCTTTAATCATTGCATGATGCTGCCCCCCCACCACCACCACACACACCCCTGGCGTACCGGGCGGAAAATGGCCAGATGCGAATATTTATTCGCAAAACGGCCATTTGAGAATAAATTTATTCGCATCTGGCCATTTTCGGACGAAAAATACACCTTTTTAGCTTAATGTCCCCCTTAGACTCCAGCATGCTTCAGTCCGATCGGTTACTGATTTCCGGTGGCTGCGGAAGTTGGATGCAGTCCTGGATGCAACCTATGGGCCCTATTCCACAGGACGATTATCGTTCGTATAATTGTTAACGATAAACGATCCAAATGACCGCTATTGCTAAAGACCTGAAATCGTTCACCCATTAACATGGAAAGAATCGTTACTTATGATCGCTCTTGTGGTCTTGTCGTCGCTATTGCGAACAACATCTTATTCAATGTGAACGAGCAACGATAAAAATAGGTCCAGGTCTTATTAAACGATCAACGATTTCTCGTTCGGTCTTTAGTTGTTAGCTGCTATTCTACCGAACGATTATTGTTTAGATTCAAACGATTTAACGATAATCTGAACAATAATCGTCCCGTGGAATAGGGCCCTATGGCTGTATCTATGATTTTCAGGCATACTTAGGGCAGCATCCAACTTCTTCAGCAACCGGTAACCAGTTGCGGAGTGACTGGACCATCCGACATGAAGCAAAACTACAACTCCCATCATGCCCACACAGCCTTGTATTGCAGTTGTGCAACAAGTGGAGGTTGCTGTACAAGAGGCCTGTCTCCCATTGACTTCAATAGGAATGTCTATGCCAGGCTGACACAATCCCAGCAGTGTGAACAGGCCCCATAACGCTGCAGATCTGCCCATGTGGATTTTGAGGTATTTTCCATCTACTTCCTCAGGAGCAGGTGTCCACAGGTGTCAGACCTACCACCCTCTAAGCCAAAGCATGATGGGAGTTGTAGTTCTGCAACACCTAGAGGGCGGCAGTGAGTCCCCCCCCCCCAATAATAAATACTTGTATCGCCTCCTGTTTGGAGGACTACAACTCCCAGACTCCCCTCTCTCACCACCATAACACTTGGGGCCCCTCTGCAGTCTCCAGAGGCTCATGGGAAGTACCGTTGTACGGTCAGTAAGGCGCGATAACCGCACGACAGACGCAGACCTGTCACCACACACGATATGACGACAGCACGAACATGGCAGCTGAGGAAAGAGAACGAAAAGTTTCCCCGGGTCCCGCCATGGCCGCCGGTGCCCTCACAACTTACCAGGGCCGATAGGGAGGATGAGCGCAGACACCGGAGCCCGTCCCGCCGCCGGATCCCGCCTGTGTCCGGGAAGCGACCTGATAAACAGAGCACAGCCGCCGAGCACTCCCGGGAGAGGCCCCGCCCACGTCACGTGCGGCCCCGCCCCGAGCGCGCGGCAGGGGGATCGGCGGGAGGTGCCGGCAGACCGCGGCGGGGTGTGTGTGGAGAATGAGGCGCCGTCTACACTGAGGGACGGTACCGCACAGCCCGGGCCTCGGCCATTGTGTGGTGTCCCGGCGGGGACGGGAGTGAGACGGGACGGTGCTGGTCACGGGAGGAGGCGCCGTGTGTGGTTAGGTAACGACGTCTGACGAGGCGGCGCCATCTTGAGGGAGGGGAAGGGAGAAGGCGGCTGTGAGGCGCTGGGGCTTCCGGGGTAACTACAGCTATATTGTGCACTACACACGTGATATGTCCTATACAGTGTACGGGGCAGAGGGATGACTGATGCTGTCATCTAACTGGATATCCTATGCCCCGCCCTCGTCACATGGGACACGCCCACAAACTATGGAATGTTAAATCATAACCAGTACAATGCTCATTGGTCACATGACCTGACTATACAGACCCCGCCCCCTCCACATACAGACCCTACATGGATATAGAGACCAGATCAGATGCCCTGAACTAATACAGACCCCCACACAGGTCCCTGTAGCGGCTGTATACCTCAGACCCCCAAATCAGATCATTGGAGTGGTACAGACCCTCTGAAATAGATATAGACCCCCTAAGCTAATACAGACCCCACATGGAGTGCGTATAGACCCCAGATCAGTCCTTTTGTACAAATACAGACCCTACATCCGGTCCCTGAAGCGGATATAGGCCTCAGACCCCCAAATCAGGACATTAGAGTGGTAGAGCCCCCAGACCCTCTGAAATAACACAGACCACAATATAAGCTACATAAACTGCAGATGAAACCCCTTAAAGGAGACGTGTCACCCCTGCTGCCGGGGTGAAGCCCGCCCGACCCCCCGGTGGAGCCCCTTATACTTACCCCTTCCTCGAAGTCCCATCCCGTTGCAGAGAAATCTGTCGGAATTCAGAGATGAGTCCAACGGCCATAGAGAATGACTGGAGCAGTCCGACTGGACGGGGACTGGAACTTTGAGGAAGGAGTAAATATAGGGGGCTCCACCGGGGGAGGTTGGGCGGGCTTCACCCCGGTAGCCGTGGGTGACAGGTCACCTTTAAGTAGATACAGACCCTACATCAGGCTACTGGAGTGGATATAGATACCAGATCAGACCAACTAAACTAATATAGACCACAAACTGCACATCAGACCCTGAAGTAGATATAGACTCCAGATCTGACCATACCTTCCAGTGTCTGTAAGAGAAACACATCGCTGATCTCAGGGAGACCAGCCAAAGATAACACTGCCGGCTGCCGGTTAAAGCGCTCAATGCAGTGAAGTCCTAGGTGCATTGCCCCCTGGGAAACATGAATATGCAAAAGAAAGGCCCGCGGAGCCTCATTTAAGAGTCTTGAAACACAGCACTAGCCAGATATCCCTCTGGGCAAGACCAAGCCAAGGGGTGGCTCCTGTAGGAAAATCACCAATAATGCCATATAAAGTGGCCCTATAAGTCAATGTAATGACAAGGAAAAAGCCAGTTATCCACCCACATACAGCTGTTTCGGGGTGTTGCCCCTCATCAGTGTGGAGCAGGATTCTGGCTAGGTGGGAGCAATGCCTAGTAGAGCCATAAGAGAAACAGATCACTGATCTCAGGGAGACCAGACAAATGATACACTGACTGCTGCTTTTTTTCACAGTTCTCTGTCCCTCTTTGCTTATGAAATCTCCTTTTGTGACCTAGAAAATAGATTTGCATTTGTGAACTCTTTATGATAAACACTCCAGGATTTGTCCGCCATGCACCCTCCAGCACTATAGCACAATGGTGAAGCGGCCATGTTTAGTTATGGTAACGCTGGTGGCCAGGACAATGCAGTATTTAGTGCAGTCACTAAAGGTCACATACTTGCTGTGCAGGTTGTGTTACTATAGGATGGTCTTATAAAACATAATTATATTCATATATGTTCCTTAAAGGGGGAGGGGAAATGACATAGGTGGTGAGGATTTAGTTAGCAAATTAGAGGAGTTGAGTCGAGGAGCAGCCATGAAGAAGTTTTCCCAAGAAAAGAAAAACCGCATCATCGAGCTTATTGATAGCGGTCTCACTGCATCTCATGAGCACCATGATAGTTTGAAGAATATGGAATGAAGTCCGTCCATCCACTCAGAAACCAAGACGTGTTCGTCCAGGCAAAATATCGGAGTCAACAAGTCGGCTCATTACACCATCTATCAGTTCTGGTGCAGCAAACACGGCATTGTTTTTTTTTTTTTTTTTTTTTTTTTATATATATATATATATATATATATATATATATATATATATATACAGGACGAGTTGTAGTTCTTTTTGGTAGCTAGAGAAAAAATATAGGACCAATTTCTGGACAGAATAACAGCACTGATGAGGCCATAGAAGCTTCCTTCTTAGTGGGAACCCACATATGTGGTTTACAAGCAACTGGTTGGGGACTTCTGCTACTGCATGGTACAGTACTGCATACACAACCAGCTGTGGTCAATAAGTGAAGAGAACACCACCAACCTG
Organism: Dendropsophus ebraccatus; assembly: GCF_027789765.1. NCBI lineage: Eukaryota > Metazoa > Chordata > Amphibia > Anura > Hylidae > Dendropsophus > Dendropsophus ebraccatus. The sequence continues at coordinate 33,333,967 of NC_091455.1, read as the reverse complement.
TCAGATACAGAGCAGTAGAGATAAGTGAAAGTCACCTATGGCTGTATCCATGTTTTCCCAAACTCTCTAGGGCTGCATCCAACTTCTTCAGCCACTGGCATTCAAACAGTGAGGGAGATTTATCAAACATGGTGTAAAGTGAAACTGGCTCAGTTGCCCCTAGCAACCAATCAGATTCCACCTTTCATTTTTCACAGACTCTGGAAAATGAAAGGTGGAATCTGATTGGTTGCTAGGGGCAACTGAGCCAGTTTCACTTTACACCATGTTTGATGAATCTCCTCCAGTGTGCGTAAATTTCACTGTGTGAACAACAGAGCGGAAATCAATGGGGCATTGCTCTCTACATATCTTACAGGCAGAATTTCAAGTGCAATACACATAAAATTATGTGCAGATTCCGCTTGAAATTCCTCGCCTATTCCTCAGCGTGAACATACCCTTACTGGCTGAGAACCATGTGACATCATCAATAAGTGTACAGTTCTATAAGATAGTGGTTAGCAACCAATGCATTTATAGCACTGCGGAATCTGGCGCTATACTAATAAAAATTATTATTATTATTATTATAGCACTGTAATTGTGAGAGCATTTTGTTTTACCAGCAGGGCACATCTGTGATTATTGGCCACTACTCTGTAAGTGATGGCCGGGGTCAGAGAAAATGCTGATCCAGCACGAACGTGATGTGAAGGGTCTTTTCTAAACTGGAAATCAGCTTTGGCTGTAGTGGTCACTAGAGCTGACCATTTTAAGAGAGAACCCTGTTGCCTGTCTCTTGACAATCTTCTGGGACACCATTTGCTAATGTGTTGTTATCCTTTACAACTTGAATATCCTGTGTGATGGTTTTGACATGGCACTCCTTGCCAGGGAATGTTACTGGAGTCTTATATTGTTCAAAAAAGTTATTAATCTTTCTTTTTTTTTTCTTTTTTTTCCCTTTTACGGTGTGTTGAACTGTAAATGCGTAACTACTGTTAGCTTTAGGTTTAGTTAGGGCAGAGACTTCGCCCCCAGGGGGTTTATTAGTTAAGGGTCTAGGTCTGCACAAGTTTTAGTGTTAGACAGGGTGTTATTTCCTACAGTTCTATAGATTAGTACTCTACAAATCTAGTTTAGAGTAGTTGAAGATGTTTAACGTTTTGCTTATGTGTTTGTTGTGTGCTTGTGTGATTGTATGCTGGGCCTTTCTCCCCTTCCTGTGGGCACTGTTATCGTGGACTTTCTGGTTTCTATACCCGTATAGTATCTCTTACTTTCCTTTGTTATGGCCGCTCTAAAAATTTTTAGTTGGAATGTGAGGGGGCTCAACTCCAAACATAAACGTGCCTTATGCTTTGATTTTATTAAGAAACATGCTCCTCACATAGTGTGTCTCTCTGAGACTCATCTTACAGGCCAGAAGGTCTTGGCCCTCAAGAAAGCCTGGATAGCTAGTGGTTATCATGCTACCTACTCCACATATGCCAGGGGGGTCTCTGTCCTGCTGTCTAAGGCTTTGCCTCTTAACGTCACCCAAGTGGCCTGTGATCATTTTGGCCGCTATGTCATTATTCACTGTAGATATAACTCTCTGTCCTTTACTCTTGTCAGTGTCTATGTCCCCCCTCCCTTCTCTGTTTCTTTACTTGAGCACATCTCAGGGAGGCTGGCCTCCTTTCCTCCAGATCCAGTCATATACATAGGCGACTTTAACCCCTTAAGGTCAACGCCTATTTTCGTTTTTGCGCTTTTGCTTATTCCATTTTAAGTTTAAAAGTCCATAGCGCTTGCATTTTTTCACCTAGAGACGTATATGAGCGCTTATTTTTTGCGAAACCAATTGTACTTTGCAATGACAGGCATTATTTTTCCATAACATATGCTGCGAAACCAGAAAAAAATCATTTGCGCTGTCAAATTGAAAAAAAAAACGAATTTGTTTTGATTTCGGGGAGTTTTGCATTTACGCCGTCCGTCCTATGGTAAAACTGACTTGTTATGCATGTTCCTCAAGTCGTTACGATTACTATGATATATAACATGTATAACTTATATTGTATCGGATGGCCTGTAAAAAATTCAAACCATTGTTAACAAATATACGTTCCTTAAAATCGCTCCATTCCCAGGCTTATAGTGCTTTTATCCTTTGGTCTATGGGGCTGTGTGAGGTGTCAGTTTTTGCGCCATGATGTGTTCTTTCTATCGGTACCTTGATTGCGCATATACGACTTTTTGATCGTTTTTATTACATTTTTTCTGGATTTTATGCGACCAAAAATGCGCAATTTTGCACTTTGGAATTTTTTTGCGCTGACGCCGTTTACCGTGCGAGATCAGTAATGTGATTAATTAATAGTTCGGGCGATTACGCGCGCGGCGATACTAAATATGTTTATTTATTTATTAATTTATATTTATAAAATGGGAAAAGGGGGGTGATTTGGACTTTTATTAGGGGAGGGGATTTTTTATTAATAAAAACACTTTTTTACTTTTTTTTTTTACTGTAACTAGAAGTCCCCCTGGGGGACTTGTATATAGACAGCACTGATCTCTCCTAGAGATCAATGCTGTGTATATACACAGCAAAGATCGATTAGATCGGTCATAGATTACTATGGCCTGCTGCAGGCCATAGCAATCTATTGCCGAGCCGGGATCAGCGTCATTCCGACGCTGAGGCCCGGCACGGGCAGAAGAACGGATCTCCCCCCCGCGATCGCATCGCGGGGGGGAGATCCGTCCCACTAGACACCAGGGACGTGAGGTCTGAAGCCTCTAAGTGCAGCTGTCAGGTTTGACAGCTGCACTTAGAGGCTTAATTAGCCGGCGCGGCAACGGGACCCGCGCCGTCTAATAGAGGCACTGCCCGGCTGCACGTGTCAGCCGGGATCAGCGCCGTTCAGAGCGCGGGACCCCGCTCTGAACACCCCGAGCAGCACCATGACGTATCAGATACATCATGGGTCGCTAAGGGGTTAATGCTGTTCTTCATCCTCACTTAGATAGGTCTAGTGGGGTGGATGCGGCGTCCTCGCATTTCTTGTCTTGGAGTTCGGGCCTCAACCTTACTGACGTTTGGCGCTGGAAATACCCGATGGATACCAGGTATTCATTTTATTCCTCAGTGCATAAATCCTTTTCCAGAATAGATCTTGCTCTGATATCCCCTGATCTGTTGCCCTTTATCCAATCTATTGAGTATACTGCTCGGGGGATGGATATCAGACCACTCTGCTGTCATTCTCTCTGTGCGCTTGAAATCTCACCCTTCCTTGATAGTGTGGCGGATGCACCCTGGTTGGCTGAGCTCCCCTGATGTGCAGGACGCACTGCATTCTGCACACACTAGTTATTGGGAGCACAACTCTTGACTACCCTGATCCACTGATACGCTGGAATGCGTATAAAGCTACCATCCGGGGTGCCTTCGTCACCAGTGTTAAAAGTCTACGGGCTCGATGTCGGGAGAGAGAGGAGACGCTGAGCATGGAAATGTTGCAGGCAGAGGCGCGTCTTGCCTCTGACCCCTCAGATGATAATTATAGAGTGTGGGCTAAAAAGCAGAGAGCTCTGGTGGTGGTTCAAAAGGAGCGGGCGGACAGGAAATTGCTAGCCAGAGAAGCTTATATATTTGAGTTCGGGGATAAAAATGGCAGGCTACTGGCCTACCTAGCCAGGAATGAGCGGCCTCTTACATCTATTCCGTTAGTGCTAGATTCCAGTGGGAATGAGGTCACTAATCCTATAGACGTCAACGCAGTTTTCTTCGACTTCTATAAGGATCTATACTCTTCTAATTACACGCTAACACCCCAGGACATTGAAGGGTTTCTCGTAGACCTCCCCCTAACACCTCTCACGGATTCCCAAGCAGGGCTCCTGGACTCTCCCATTACGGTGGAGGAGATAGTGGAAGCTATTAAAGCAATGCCACCGGGTAAGACCCCTGGGCTAGATGGGCTTGTAGGAGACTGGTACCAGCTCAACTGGGAACTGTTGGCCCCTCGGCTACTCTCCCTATTTCAGGGTGCCCTTGACTCTGGTACACTCTCGGATTCCCTTAGGGAGGCCCTCATTGTACTTTTACTAAAACCAGGTAAAGATGCCAGGATGCCTGACTCATACCGTCCCTTTCCTTACTAAACTTCGACGCGAAGATTCTGGCCAAGATTCTGGCAACCTGCTTGGTTACTGTTATCACTTCTGTAGTCCATCCGGACCAGACTGGGTTCATGCCGGGCCGGGCCACAGATATTAACATCCAGCGCCTCCACCTGAACATAGCTGCTGCCAGTGCTGATGTATCTCCTGGCTTTGTCCTTAGCCTTAATAAATCGCAATTCAACTCTCTCAGGCTTCCCTTGGCCTTCTCTGAGCCGGAGCTCCTTCTGGGCGCTACGGACCTGCCTAAGCCACTGACACAAGCCTATCAACTGCTGCAATCAGAGGGTTCCTCACCCTTTGCCAGAGCCCTTGAGCTGTGGGTGCAGGACATACCGACCCTGACGGCTGCTCGCTGGAGGGAAGTGGAGGCCACTTTCTATCCCACAGTTGTGAGTTCTAGAGATGTGCTCATACAGTTTCGGTTTCTGCTCAGATTATACTATACCCCCGAGCGGCTATACAAGATGGGTGTTATGACTTCGGCTGTTTGCTTCCGATGCCAGGGGGCAGTAGGGACATTTTTGCATGCGCTCTGGGATTGCCCGAGAGTTATGCCCTTCTGGAGGGAAGTTATGGCCTTTATGGCTGACCATTTTGAGTATCCGCATATCTGCTCTCCAGAGGTTTGTTTGCTGGGTCTCATCAATGAGGTGACACACAGCAAATACTATAGACTATTCATTCGCTTCCTTCTGTTTTGTGCCCGCAAAGTCATTATAATGGAATGGAAGAGCCCAGATGTTCCTTCCTTGACTAGGTGGATACGATTAGTCAACACGTATGTTCCACTGTACAAAGCTTTGTATGAAAGCAGGAAGTGCCCACAAAAGTTTAAAAAAATATGGATCCACTGGATATCTCTAGAGGAGACTAATGTAAGGCCCACTTAGAGCTCTGTTGCTATGTCGGGTCCTTTCATGAGGGTCTCGTGGGGCGGGGAGGATGTGCCTTGTATGACTGGTTCTGTGTGTGTGAGTGGATGATCTGTTTATCCTCAGTTAGTTGTTCATTCTCTAACTGTTATTTGCCTTCTTCTCCTGGGTTTGTCGGTATCAACACCCTATTGGTATTACGTGTATATTGCCTGCATTTACCATCCTGGGATATGCGAAATGTGCACCGATGATGTAGATATGCTAAGTCTATAAAGTAAAGAAATAAAGACAAGACACAAGTGGAAATTTTTTTTATATTCAAATAAAAACAGCCCCACACCCCTCATTGACCATTTTATAAAAAAAAAACACCAAACAACCGCTGGTCATCGACATAGTCCACCGAATCCGACGTAATCCACAGGATATCGATATCTGAAAAACAAAAAGGGAGAAACACACAAACAGGAGCACAACACCCATCATTGTGAGCGGTGTTGTGCACCTTACAGTAGGCAGCATCTTTACAGATCGCTGCTTACAGTCTGGCCCCCAAGGGGTTAAGGGAGGATGTATTGCATCCCCCTTAACCCCTTTGGGGCCATACTGATGTCAGACTGCACCCATCCCAGCAAGGAAGCTTTATACTCACCCCAATGTGTCCTCTTCGCTGGTCCGCAGCACAATGAAGTCACTGTAATGCGGACCGGCTCTTTATATGTGCGCTCAGCCAATCAGCTGAGCGCACATATAATTCAAAATGTTTCTTCTAATAATGCTATTGTGATAACATAATTAGAAGAAACATTTGATGCTTTAATTAAAGTCAAGTGATGATTAGTACAGAATGCTCTATTACCGGGAATATGAATTAACGGTTTAATGGAGCTTCCTGTACTAATTAATATTTAATTAATAAAACACATTTTTTTTGTAATAAAATCAGTTTCGTTGTTCAATAATTTAATTTAAACGAATCCATCATTTTGCAATTAAATATACTGTCAAAAAATAAATATATATATAAATATACATTTATTTATATATATATTTATTTTAACAGTATATTTAATTGCAAAATGATGGATTCGTTTAAATTTAATTATTGAACAATGAAAGGGACTTTATTACAACGAAAATGTGTTTTATTAATTAAATATATTAACCATGAGAGGCATCGGCATACTGCAGAGGATCGCAAACCCCGGTAATAGCGATTCATGTAAACTGTGTTCCCTGCTTTCCCAGATGCATCCAGAGGTGTTTGCATCACTTTCTAAAGATTTTATTTGTTATTTTTAGTTGAACCAGATTTCCAAGTAAATGACCGTATGTTTTCAGCCGCATGTCTATTTTTTCCCACGGCCGTAGTTTCAGCCGCACATTTCCAGCCGCGTAAAAAATACAGCCACACAGATGCATAGTGTGAACATAGCCTTAAACTGAAGTCACTATAATGGACAAAAAAAATATAAGTGCATGCAAAAATAATAAAAAAGAGAAAAAAATAAAACATTTTCTTAATGATTACAGCATATTTAAAGGGAATGTGTCATCAGAAAATACCCCTTTGTTTTAATCAAGTTTTTCTTATAAACATCTTTTAAGACCTAGTAAAAAGTTTCAGAATCCCGTCCACAACCTTCATCTTTTTGTATTTGTTGCATTTCCTTGTGTTCTATTATGTTAGTAGCATTGATTTATTTTGCCTCGCTGCTGCTTGTTGTCTGTCTGCCCCAGATATCTCTTGTCAAACCCGACCTTTGCTTTCTCTACAGAATACTTCATCTGCACTGACAGGTTTGACCTGGTCTGATCGATGCTGTGTTTACTCTGCTGTGTGTCCTCCATCTTCATGTCATTAAAACAACGGCTGTTGCTTTGAGTGCCAAATCATGGCCATTGTTTATACATAGTGGGAATATAGCCTTGCGCAGACTGGATATTTACAGGGTTGTTACCTGTAGTACAGGGTTGTTATCTGTAGTGTTTATAAGGGAAGAGGTACAGTTATAGTTGGAAAGCTCCTGTGATGTTGCAGTGTCTCCGGAGAGTGAACCCATACGGTTCTGTTGTTGACATTATCACTGCTGTAACTTAAAGACATCACAGACAGCCCCTTTAAGGGAAATGTGTTATCAGAATGTCTCACTGTTTAAAGTTTTGTTGCTAAATATACAATAAGTTTTCATTCTGGCCACTAAGCCTAAAAATAGGCTGTAGGGAATACTGAGCAGTCTCCGTACTATGAAAAGCATGATTACCATGTAAGATAACACTAATATATATAGATTAGACAAGTTAACAACATTTGACGGTCACAGCTCCCCTACCCTGGACAGTAAACTCTGTGCAGGTCACAGATCATTCCTAGAAGACTTCCCTATAAAAGTCAATAGGCCACTTTCAGTCTATTTTTTCTCATGTCCTTGGGCCTTTCCGTAATGTATGTACCTGAATGCTGTTAAAAACAGCTCAGGCAAGATGGCAACCCCCATAACAATTTACTAAAAATGAAAGTGGTTGAGGTCTGCATCCAGCAGATCTGATCCTATAGTAATAGCTTTATGGTCTATGTGCAGTATAATGGCACCTCAGTCTGCCTTCACCCACCATTAGAAAATATGGTTCCCTATAAAAAGGCTTTCACTTAAGAAAACCCACACAACTGGTTTGTCCTTCTACTCCAGGTTTTTCTGGAATTTTTGTAAGTTCTATGGTCTACACTAAAGCATTCTGATACTGTGAGCTCTATGAGAGATACTAGGTTCCATATGAACAAATGGCCGGTTCACCTCATCTCTTGTTCTCTCCATCGGCCTCTGTCTTAACCCATATTGGGTGCATCTGGTGAATACCTGGAGAAGGTTGTATATAATATGTCTTGTCAAGAATTTTCACCCATTGATTTGGAAATGAAATGGGATAAGCTAGTGGGTTCTCCATGGATGAAGGGAACAGAATGAGTTTGCATTACCACCTAGCGATGGAAGCCATACTGCCAGTATTACGGCACATGACCGATGAGATCACAGATCGGGACCATCCACGATGGAACAATGGAAGGCCGAGTATGATTTTTTTTTTTTTAAACTTGGTTAACCCCTTTAACGCTGTGTTATATGCAAACTTCTCTGAGGAAATAAAGAATTGTGTACCACTTCCGTATTCTGTTTTTCATACAGCTGAAGTGAAAACTATAAACACGGCAGTGTCATACACGAGTTTCTTCTTACTCTCACATATAATCGTATTATTCTGTTCTTGCAAATGACTAGTTTCCTTTGTTGTCAAGAATAAGGCCAAATTGAAAATCAAAGTTACACATTTAGTTTAGCTATGTTCCCACAAAGTCTTTTTTAGACAAAAAAGGGAAGGTTTTGACAGCCACCATTATAAAATAATTTAAAAAACAATGGCCATTTTTTCACCTAAAAGACGTTGTGGGAACATAGCCTTATTATTGATGTCATTACATTGATGAGGTCATTAATATTATGTCAAATATTCCATGAACAGAGTACAGGGAATCTGTAGTGCTGGGCATACACCCCAACCCGCCAGTACAGTTCTGTTGTGGTCCTCAATGCACGTTTGGTACTGTCCATGTCTTGGGGCGGGTATTCGGGCTAAAAACAACCTTTATTACAGCAAGGTCAATGAGCATCCATGCCGTTGGCCTGCAGAATATGAAGTACCAGCCCAGGGGCGTGATGACAGAAGAATGGCCTAGGGTACGGATACTCTAGGTCTCTCCTCAGTGACACGGCACTGCCAGAATACTGGCCCCAGGAGACAGACCCCAGGATTGAGCGAGGCAACAGAATGGCACCAGCATTTGCAGGGCAGGCAATAAAGATTTGCTTTCAGTGCAGTTTTTATGGCATATATGTATAGATTTTTGTTACATAACGGTGAGACAGATGATAGTACAGAGTCGCAGGGACTTCACATCTTGCTGACGGCATAGTTGTACTTGTTACCTTGTACAAAGACAGACTGAACATTGTGGACAAGCACAGGCATGTCCTCGGTCACAATACTAAACTCCCTAGAACTAAATTTAGAAGTTTTATGCTGTGTTTACACACAGATTTATCTGACAGATTTTGGAAGCCAAAGCCAGGAATGGATTTGAAAAGAGGATAGATCCCAGTCTTTCCTTTATGACCTGATCCCTGTTTATAATCTGTTCCTGGTTTGGGCTTCAAAGATCTGTCAGATAAATCTGTCTGTGTAAACGCACCATTACCCAGAGGAATATATGACTTGGAAGGCATTGATGTGTAACTGTATGGGACTCTGCCCTGTGTATAAAATGTGACCCTACTTCTCTAATATTAAATCAGCTCATTGGTTTTTTTTGAATGGCTGCCATGGCTCGCCCGCGATTCAAGGAGGTTACAGAAGGACGACCGAAGAAGACTTGTAAGGGATGATCAGTCTAGAAGAGAAGCAGGAAGACGAGGTTATGTAGAAATCAGGATCCCTGTTATATTTAGAGGACTAGGCATTTCGAGAGCAGACAGCTGTCTCCCTCAGGTCTAGTAAGTGAACCTACAGTCAATATACTTTAGTTCAGATCTCTCACCTCTCCTACAATTCTGCCATAATTATGCTTGAAAAAAGGTCCATAATACTAGGATCAACAAAAATATGTGGGAGTTTAGGTATGTATAACTATAGATGTAAGGTTACCAAGCTATGGCTGGAACTGACATGTTTTGAGGCAGTGTGTCATCAATACACTGGGAAATCCTCTCAACATATACTTCTGATGGAAAGCTACAACACATCCTACTGAATAGGCATATACAGTGCTGGCAAAAAGTATCGACACCCCTGCAATTCTGTCAGATATTACTCAATTTCTTCCAGAAAATGATTGGAAAACTACAAAAAGAATTGTCAAAAAGCCAAATTGGATATAATTCCACACCAAACATAAGAAAGGGGGTGGAGAAAAGTATTGGCACCCTTAGAAAAATCATGTGATGCCTCTCTAATTTGTGTAAATAACAGCACCTGTATCTTACCTGTGGCACATAAATCACGTAACTAAATCACACTTGCAGCCAATAGATTAAAGTTGACTCAACCGCTGTTCTGTGTCCTTGTGTGTACCTCATGGAGAAAAGAAAGAAGACAAAAGAACTGTCTGAGGACTTGAGAAGCTACAAGTCCATCTCCAAAGACCTGAATGTTGCTGTGTTTACCTTGCGTAGTGTCATCAAGAAGTGTAAAGCCCATGGCACTGTGGCTAACCTCCCTAGATGTGGACGGAAAAGAAAAATTTACGAGATTTCATCTAAAGATTGTTCGGATGGTGGCTAAAGAACCTCGACTAACATCCAAACACGTTCTAGCTGCCCTGCAGTCCGAGGGTACCACAGTGTCAACTTGTGCTATTTGTCGGTGCCTGAAGGGACTCCATGGTAGGATACCCAGGAAGACCCCACTTCTGACCCAGAGACATAAAAAAGCCAGGCTGGAGTTTGCCAAAACTTACCTGAGAAAGTCAAAAACTTTTTGGAAGAATGTTCTCTAGTCCGATGAGACAAAAGTAGAGCTTTTTGGGAAAAGGCATCAACATTTACAGGAAAAAAAAGAGACACGGTCCCTACTGTCAAACATGGCAACGGTTCCCTGATGTTTTGTGGTTGCTTTGCTGCCTCTGGCACTGGACTGCTTGACCGTGTGCATGGCATTATGAAGTCTGAAGACTACCAACAAATTGTGCAGCATAATGTAGGGCCCAGTGTGAGAAAGCTGAGTCTCCCTCAGAGGTAATGGGTCTTCCAGCAGGACAATGACCCAAAACACACTTCAAAAAGCAGTAGAAAATGGTTTGAGAGAAAGCACTGGAGAATTCTAAAGTGGCCAGCAATGAGTCCAGACCTGAATCCCATAGAACACCTGTGGAGAGATCTCAAAATGGCCGTTTGGAGAAGGCGCCCTTCAAATATCAGGGACCTGGAGCAATTTGCCAAAGAAGAAGGGTCTAAAATTCCAGCAGAGCATTGTAAGAAACTCATTGATGGTTACCGGAAGCGGTTGTTCCCAGTTATTTTGTCTAAAGTTTGTGCTACCAAGTATTAGGCTGAGGGTGCCAATACTTTTGTCCGGACCATTTTTAGAGTTTTGTGTAAAATGATGAATGATTTGACTTTTTTTTCATTCTCTTTTGTGTATTTCATTGCAAGTAAAATAAATGAAGATACTATTACCAAAGCATTTGTGATTGCAATCATTTTCTGGAAGAAAGAAAAATTCACTGACAGAATTGCAGGGGTGCCAATACTTTTGGCCAGCACTGTAGTTGGATATGTCACCCATAGGCTTCCATTCTAAAACAAAATATATATACTTTTAAGTCATTATTAAGGGGTGATAGTTTTGACCATGGGCATGGTTGTATAGCTCCTGCTTCAGTGGTCGGGATCAGAGTTATCTCCGATCACAATTATTTAGCCTTTGATCACATAGGTGAAGAGTCGCCGCTGCAAGATCAAAGAAGACTTCAAGGATCCCAAAGCTGTCTACATTCTTCCTGCTTTCAGACTTACCTAATATGATCAAAAGGAAATAGAAGATTGATGAAAGAAAAAGACCACTTGGTCCATCTAGTCCACCCTTATATTATATCTTTTCCTTATTATTTTACGATAGATATATGTTTATCTCAGGCAGGTTTACAATTACATAAGAGCCTTTTACACGAGGCGGTTATCATGCAATAAATCGTTAAAACGTTCTAATTTAAGCCATAATCTTCTGGTGTACACCTGCCTAACAATGAACGAAAATTCCTTCGTATGTCGTTGATCACATATTTTATGCTGACCTCGGAATCATTGTTAATCGTTTGTAAGTCGTTCAGTGTAAACACTGGTCATTAGCATGTAGATATATTACTAAAGTATATTATTTACAATCGTATTTACGACTTTTCTTAGGAATTTATCTTTTAGTCTAAATTATCGATTGTCGTTCACTGAACAAGCGCGTAAGCGATTTATCTGTACATATTAAAGGACATTTACTGTCAATTTACTCGCCACATCTGCTGGAAGTTTGTTCTCAGCATCTACTACTCTTTCACTACAAAAATATTTGCTGAAATCTTCTGCTAACAGTATTGACCTATTGGTTTCACCTATTCTGGTTACAAACCCTCCAGGTGGTTTTTAGGGGTTCTGACTATCTGTTCTCTCCCGTTGGGTTCTTTCAGCAAACAGGATTTTTTGAACTCTCTCTCTTTTTGGTTATAAACTCCCTATGGCCCAATAGTTAGTTGGAATTACTGGTACTACAAGTTTACTACCGAGAATTACTGACAGAGTGTTAGTATACAAAATAATCAGAAACACCCAAAGGTCACAAACTCTGCGCCTCACTGCTCATTTCAGCTATTAGGGTGGGTTCCCATTATGGCATAGGGGCGGATAACCCACCAAAGAGTCCGTCACTCACTTCTGCGTGCATCTCAACCCGTGCCATAGGCTTCATTCTATGGTCAGGTGGATGCCCAAAGAATTGACCATAGAATAGAGTCTATGGCATGTGTGGAGATGTACGCGAGCTACGTAATCCGCAGCAGGTGTTCCGCCCCAATTCCTCAGTGTGAACCCACCCTCCTAGTATCACCAATCCTGAGCACATAAGATAACATCTTTAACATGTATTTACTACAGCAATGGTTCACTTTACAAATAGGAACAGTCAGCTGCTCTGCAAATCCAACTGTAGTATGGGCTCCTGCTTATAGCGCTGTGTATCCTTCCTGTGGAGCAATAGGTAGCTTGAAACACGTCTGTTGCAATGTTCCTGTGTTTTCACTAAACGTTTTGAAGCTTTAAGATGCTGAAGTTTTCACCGTTGAAGCCGCACTGTGCCAAACTGGCCCCAGACAGTCGATGAGGACTTCAAAGTCAATTATTAGACTTAGAATATCCTTATAGAGTTTAGAACTTTGGCCCCACTCTTAAAGGGAACCAATCACCAGGAAATCAGCTTTGCAGCTATAAATGAATTGTTAAAAATCCTCCAGCACAGTTTACAAACATATAAGTGAGGGTTATCAACTTTCCTCATTGCCAAAAATCTCCAATGCCATATGTAAACTAACCTTATGTAGGCATCGGAGCGGTCCTGAGAGGTGAAGTAGTTATGGCTGGCACGCAAAACCCTCTGTAATTAATCCCAGCAATGATGTTGGCGCTCAGGGGAAAAGATAGGATGGCCCCTTCGTGACGCTACAGGCTACTCCACTCCGAATCACACCAAGAGAGGCATGGTTATAGAGGATTTATTGTGCCAGCTGTGACTACTTCACCTCAGAGGACTATTTTTTCTCTGTGATCTGTGGAAGCTCATCCGTAATTGCATCCGTTTCTGTATCTATTTCCATAAAATGTGAATAGTACTAATTTGCATAGATTTGATCTGTTATTTTTTCTATGGATGTGATATCTGTGACATCCGTAAAAAAATACAGATTTCATAGATTTCTATTGGTTATAAGTACCGCAATCACAATCCGCACTAGGACATGTCCTTTTTATTACGGAACAAATTACGGATCAAAATGAACTCAGACTGTGTTAATATCAATGTTTTCTAAGTTGAACTGTGATTATGGATCCGCAATTACGGAGAACTTTACGGGACATGTGAATAAGGCCTTACTCTGAACACTGATTTAGCTGTAGTAGCCGCTGATGCTGCAGATGGACCTTGATGTTACACAGCATGCAGCCTACTGTAAAAGTTTTTATGAGATTACATCATGTAAATCTAATTTATAAATTAGAAACCTAATGTTCACCAGATAGAATGAAGGCACAATTTGCTCTGCTGGCTTTCATGTGATAGACTGTCTAGACTCTCATGCAGTGGAAGTTCCTGGTAGCAGGGAAGAACAGTATAATAATGGGGGCAACCAATCTGCTTCTGGGGACAGCTTTACTATTTCTTCCTATAAGCTGCAATTACCTAATGCAAATGTCTATGAGGAAATAACGTGCAAAGAAATTCATAGTATATCCAGGGACGTGAATCTACACTATGTTCACTGTAGTTCCTCATTCTTTGAGTGATGCAACTAAACTAAAACCTTAAAGAACACCTGTCAAGTTATTAGTTCGTAGAGGGTCCGAGACTTGCTGTGATCAGGAGATATAGTAGGGGAGAGAGCGCGGCAGAAGTGCAGTTCACTCCCCGGCTGTATCTTCAGATCGGCTAATACTGATAATGTAAGTCTATGAGGCTACATTGGAGACTGGAGACTGTTTAAAAAACTTTTTTTTTTTTTTTTTTTTGCTAATACGTTTCTTTATTAAATATATCACTTTGTAATATAACTTTACTGTATTTTTTTTTTAAAGTAAAGTATTACAGTATATTTCTATATTTATTTCTGGTGCCCGGCAGTAGTAAGGGGCAACACGGCCCCTTTGCTGCCACCACTTTGCTGTTTGTGTCGGGAACTGTATGGTTCTAAGCCCTGCGGTTCCCGATCTCCTCCTATATATTCATGTATACAGTACACGAAGAGAAGAGGCTGCCCGACATGATTGCCATGTCCTGCAGCATCAGGAAATTCGTCTTTTGTTTTTGTTTTTTCTCGGCATGCAAAAGGTGGAATGCCCCTGGTTGTACAGGTCTAGTTTACATTATTTATAGCTACAATGTTTCCCCGAAAATAAGACACCGTCCTAAAATAAGACTTTAGCCAACTAGCCTAAAGTAAGGCATCCCACGAAAATAAGGCACCCCCACTTTAAACTAGGGTACCTCTTGAAAATACGAGGGCCCGTTGCCACCCAGGGCTCACCTAATCCCCTCCTGGACCTTCACAGCCAGCACTGCATGCCAGCCTCCACATCCTGGCGCACGTCCCGCTGCTGATGCACTCTTGGTACTGCTGCCAAAGCGCTCCTGCTTAAGCAAGGATGTTGGTGAGTATTAAGGGGGGGGGGGGGGGTTGATAATATATCTAAAGATAAGATATAGTGTCTGTTTTTGAGTAAAAATTAATATAAGGCACTGTCTTATTTTCAAGGAAACACTGTAGTATACTATAGCCAAGATAGACATGTCACATATTTACAGAAAACAATAAAAGATATGTAAATTTGCTATCAATGTTACCTTACTGACCCAAAAAATAAACTCAATACGTCATTTTTACAGCTTGGTGAAATTTTTTTTATTTTTTTCTCACAAAACATTACATGGTAAAAGAAAGAGGGTCGAAACCTAGAAGAAAAGGAGGAAGAAATCAACAGTAAAAAAAAACAATAGAATAAGGTGTGATACTGCTTTAAGCAAACAGGGAGAAGCTGTCTCCTTTGTATTTGGTGCATTGTTGGTTTTGTGGGGGAAATCCAAAAATATTCTTCTAAAACAACAATTTTACTTTCCTGTCCCCAATATCTGGATCTTTATATACTTTTTTTCTATAAATGTGATGTTTCTGTGAGAAAGTTTAATGCTTCTAGTTGTATGTAATGCAGTGAGAAGATATCTGACATTTCCTAGCACGGAGGATTTACAGAGGGCTAATGTATTTCCCGCACCGCTGGGTTGACCGCACTGTTCCTGTGTATGGGCCACCTATGTTTGTCTCTGCGTATGGTTAATGGACTGCAGAGCTGTGGTTTCTGCCCTCATTTACACCTCCGGCCACATACAGCCTACAGGTTATAGTGGAAAGCCGGCTTCCTGTTTAACTCTATGAGACTTCCTTGCAAAAGAAATGTTAAACATTGCAAGTGTTTAAGACGTACAGAATACTGGTCAATGGTTTATGAAGCGGATAACTTTTACCATATTTCACTTATTCTTCATCTATACTCTGGATAACTGATGTGTAAGGGTGGGTTCACACTGAGGAATTCTCGCGGATAAACTCAGTGGAATTCCGTCAGCTGTCCGCGCGCCTTTCCGCCGGCTCCATAGACGCCATTCTACAGCTTACAGCTTTGAAGAGATTACCTCCACCGTCCTGTCCCCTGATGCAAGCCCCAGCCTGAAGTGGGTCTGCTATGATTTGGAAGGTGAGGGAGACTTCCTGGGTCAGAGTACAGTGCTGTAGACCCCGCTATGCAGACCATGCCCCTCCTCCAGTCGCGCTCCCACCCAGTACAGGGAGCTCTTAAACCAAAGTAATGCTCTTAAACCAAGTCACAATTTTGAAAAACTGTGAGCTCTTAAATCAAAATGCTCTTAAACCAAGTTACTCTTAAACCAAGGTACCAATGTACTTTGAAGAGACTTTGAAACAATGTCAGTCATTTTATATGTACTGTACATTCTAAGGGCCTGTTCACACTACGGAATTCTGTTTGCTATCTGTTTGAGGGGAGGGCTCGTGCGCCTGTCCGCTCAAAGAATTGACAGAGAGGGTGTAGTGTGAACGGGCCCTAACATTGTAATTCAGTATAAAGAGATCCTCCGTACTTATTTACTAGATGTGTACTTGCTGGTGGCTACTGCAGCTCTTGTTGGCTGGGATTAAAGGTGGATGGCCTTGTGTATGCTGTAGCGGCCACACTGGCATGTCACTTTCATACAAGAAGACAGCGCTGAGAACCATATTCCCCAAATCAGACAGATGTGCTTTTATTTAGACAGCCACATTTTCCTTTTTCATCATTAGAACAGGTTTTTTCGATCGATCGATGAGAGACTGGTAGTCTGCTGCTGTCAGGCAGAGGAAGCAGCTACACGCTAGGTGGCTGATTCTCCCACTGAATGAGGAACTTTCCTCAAGTCTTATGAGTTATTTTTTTCCTTTGGTAAAGCTGCCTACTTCAAATCTGTTTTTGGAGCTAACTTTAGAAGGAGGAGGCAAGAGGGACACATAATTACACACTAGCCACCTAGCCTTAAAGGGGGTTTCCAGCAACTAAATATATTTTTTACATTTCTTTAATAAAGTTATAGTACTGTGCAATAAGTCTTTTTTTTTTTGTATTAATTTTTTTTATAGTGAGCGGCAGCAGTAAGGGGCAACACTTACCAATGGCTGTGCTGCGAACTGCAGGGCTGCTCAAGCCCTGGTCCTGGCACAGTTACATATCTCTAAAGCTGCTACATTTAGCAATACAGATCCTCCCCTGATGTCTATTCTAAAGCATATTAGCATTAGTTTTGACATTAGACTTGGGGAAGCTGTCTGTGTCAGCTGTGATCTTGTCCGGCTTCCCAATGACCCAGCAGGCTCCTTGACAGTCAATCATGCCCTGAGAGGTGTGATTACAGCCCTAGTTAGGAGTGAACAGTTAGGAGAAAGACCTCGCCGAGTTAAAGCTCAAGAATGGATAGAACTGGGATTTCAGGCACTTTGAACATACGGGTGATGGACAAAATATACGGTAGGAATAGGTGGCATTGAAGCTTGCTTTATTATGTTATTTTTTTTCCATTTAGAATACAAAAATGTGGTGGCGGGTTCCTTTTAAAACAATTTAACCTGCAGTATGTATGCGGAGGAGATGCTGGGGATTCAATAAAATGCTTTAGAAAACTAGCAGAATACTGATAGATATCCATCACCATTATATCAATCAGTTTTATGCTAAAATAATGGAATCTATAAAATATTAACCCTTTCCTATCACACCGATTTTTAGTGTCTCATTTTGGGTTTCTTTATTCCTTGCCTATTTAAAGTGAATGTACCACTCGGTTTCTGAGATCTGCTCCATTTTCTAAATATGCAAATGAAGTCTTTTGGTGCACTGGAGGCGGGCCCAGTGCCCTAATGTCTCCTCCCCTGGGTGACGTGCACCTTCTGCACTCCTCTGTCCTGCCTCCTGTATGTCTATAAGCTCCATCATAAGAGCGGGATATGAGTCCTACTGTGCAGGTTCATACCCCACTAAGCACATTAGAACAGATGGTCTGGTGGATGTTTATGAAGAAGTGCTGGCCACATCATACCACTACCGGATTATAGGTGGTGTGAGTGGTACCTATACTCTGGTAGCAGTATCAATGCGGCCAGCACTTCTTCATAAACATTCGGCAGACCATCTGTTCTAATGTGCTTAGAGCTCTAATGTGCTCTGACGATGGAGCTCCTAGGCATACAGGCGGAGGAGTGCAGAAGGTGCCCGTCACCCAGGGGAGAAGACATCGGTGCACTGGGCCCGCCTCCAGTGCACCAAAAGACTTAATTTGCATACTTGGAAAACAGAGCATCTTTATACACTCACCGGCCACTTTATTAGGTACACCATGCTAGTAACGGGTTGGACCCCCTTTTGCCTTCAGAACTGCCTCAATTCTTCGTGGCATAGATACAACAAGGTGCTGGAAGCTTCCACAGAGATTTTGGTCCATATTGACATGATGGCATCACACAGTTGCCACAGATTTGTCGGCTGCACATCCATGATGCGAATCTCCCGTTCCACCACATCCCAAAGATGCTCTATTGGATTGAGATCTGGTGACTGTGGAGGCCATTTGAGTACAGTGAACTCATTGTCATGTTCAAGCAGAAATCGAGACTCATCAGACCAGGCAACGTTTTTCCAATCTTCTACTGTCCAATTTCGATGAGCTTGTGCAAATTGTAGCCTCAGTTTCCTGTTCTTAGCTGAAAGGAGTGGCACCCGGTGTGGTCTTCTGCTGCTGTAGCCCATCTGCCTCAAAGTTGGACGTACTGTGCGTTCAGAGATGCTCTTCTGCCTACCTTGGTTGTAACGGTTGGCTATTTGAGTCACTGTTGCCTTTCTATCAGCTCGAACCAGTCTGCCCATTCTCCTCTGACCTCTGGCATCAACAAGGCATTTCCGCCCACAGAACTGCCGCTCACTGGATGTTTCTTCTTTTTCAGACCATTCTCTGTAAACCCTAGAGATGGTTGTGCGTGAAAATCCCAGTAGATCAGCAGTTTCTGAAATACTCAGACCAGCCCTTCTGGCACCAACAACCATGCCACGTTCAAAGGCACTCAAATCACCTTTCTTCCCCATACTGATGCTCGGTTTGAACTGAGTTGCCGCCATGTGATTGGCTGATTAGAAATTAAGTGGTAACGTGCAGTTGGACAGGTGTACCTGATAAAGTGGCCGGTGAGTGTATATTTTTATTTTATTTTTTTGGCCTCCTTACAGAACAATAGTCAATCATTTGTGCAGTGCACTGCAATACTTTTGGATAGCAATGTACTTTCAGTTTTATTATCTCCTGTTCAGGGCCGTATTTACCACTAGGCACCCGTGGTCTGGTGCCTAGGGCAGCACCTTGCAGGGGGGCAGCACCAGGGAGCAGGGGGAAAGAAACAACTTTTTTTTTTTAGTCTCCCACCTCCCGTTCAGACTTACCAGTAAATCTGGTGTCTTTTTGAGGGGGGTAGGGGGGAGTTATGTTCAGGTCTGATATGGCTGTGACGCCTTAAAGCGACACTGTCACCCCCTATTTGCATTTTGACTGCTCTCCACAGGTGTAAAGGGTAAATGTTACAGGTTTCATTACTTATTTTATATCACACCTCATGGTGCTTGTTCTGGTAAAAAAGTGTTTTTTAATCACCTGTGGACTGGTATATGTGGGCGGAGCCCTGCGGCTTATGGGCCACATACTAATGGCCGCAGAGGGGGCGGGGCCTATGCGGTGATGACGTCACGGATGGGGGACGGACGGGGCTAAGTAGAGCTTGGGGCGGAGCGATGTGGCACATAAGCCATGAGGCCCCGCCCACATATACCAATCCACAGGTGATAAAAACAACTTTTTACCAGAACAAGCACCATGAGGTGTGATATAAAATAAGTAATGAAAGTTGTAACATTTACCCTTTACACCTGTGGAGAGCAGTCAAAATACAAAAAGGGGGTGACAGTGTCACTTTAAGCTATTACCTACCAATCTAGCAATCCTGTGGTGAGAATTCCTTTAGGCAACATGCAGACGGCTCTAATCATTGATTCAATGTGGAAATTTATGTTTTAAGCAGTTAAAAACAATTAAAAATGTGATTCAGACAATGTTTCTACATGTAGAGAAATGCATGTGGCCGAAACCAGGCTCCCTCAAGATGGGGCATCTTCAGGTTTAGCGCCTAGGGCAGCAGCAGCTGTTAATATGGCCCTACTCCTGTTATATCTTGTGTACAGGGTGTAATAGGAGTCCTATTACCCCACAGATATTCCCCGGCTGCCAAGACAACTGATCAGCACCCAACAATAACATCACAGATAGCGATCAGAGATCTGTCAGAAGCAGTATCCAGTTGTGACATCATGTGTCCGCTATGCGGGTTCAGAGAGGGCTCACAACATGACCCCGTTCTGAATTCCGCCGCACATAGCAGCCAGGGACCACGGCTATTAGCAGAAGTGTACTGATCGTTGCACCTGATAATTTTAATGGATGCAATCACAGAGGGGAAATGCCTTCTTCTTACCGAGGTAGGCCTCAGCGTCACACTGACGCTTATTCCCGCTCGGAAATCTATAGATCTGGGCTGCGGCAGCCCAGCGTAGTACAGAACTGATCTAATCGATCAGTGCTGAATAGTGTATATACTACACTGATCCGCCGTGATCCCGGGTGCTTTATGCAGCCCGAGACCGGGGCTATTAGCGATCACCGTACCTGCTAATTAGCTTTTTAAATGCATCTGTCAAAGTTGACAGCTGCATTTAAAAAGCAGCTTTTGCCCATCCCTGGTGTCGACGTGGTTGCGGAGGAGCAATCCCCACATCTCATACTGGCCGGGGTCTGCGCCGTAAAGGCGCTGAACCCGGCTCAGCATTCTATTGTTTTTCGGCTGCAGAAGCTGAAAGTAATAGAGTGCCTATCTCATTTATTTATGCTGTATTACTATACAGCATAAATTTCTATGAGAGATCAGTATGGCTATACTAGAAGTCCCCCAGGGGGAATAACCCTAACCCCAGGGGGACTCCTAGTATGTGTTTAAAAAACAAAAAAGTTTTATTATTAATAAAAAAAACCTCCCCTAATAAAAGTTTGAATCACCCCCCTTTTCCCATTTTAAAAATAAAAATGAATAAATAAATAAATAAACATGTTTGGTATCGCTGTGTGCGTAATTGCCCAAAATATTAATTTATTTCATTCTTAATCTCGCACGGTAAACGGCGTAAGCGCAAAAAATCACAAAGTGCAAAATTACGCATTTTTGGTCGCATCAAATCCAAAAAATTGTAATAAAAAGCGATGAAAAAGTCACATATACACAATCAAGGTAACTATAGAAAGAACACATCATAGCAAAAAAATGACACCTCACACAGCCCCATAGACCAAAGGTTAAAAGCGTTATAAGCCTGGGAATGGAGCGATTTTAAGGAACATATATTTTTTAACAATGCTTTGAATTTTTTAAAAGCCATCAAATAAAATAAAAGTTATACAATCTACATATCATTGTAATCGTAATGACTTGAGGAACATATATAACAAGTCAGTTTTACCCCAGGGCAAACGGCGTAAAAACAAATACCCCCCAAATTAAAAAAAAGTGTTTTTGTTTTTTTTTTAATTCAATTTCACCACACATTTATTTTTTTCCTGGTTTTGCAGTGTACTTCATACAAAAATTCAGCCTGTCAATGCAATAATTACAATTAGTGGTGCAAAAAATAAGGGCTCATGTGGGTTTCTAGGTAAAAAAAAAATGCAAGTGCTATGGCTTTTTAAGCACAAGGAGGGAAAAACAAAAATGCAAAAATTTAAATTGGCCTTTTAATTTTTTAAAAGATGTCAAATCAAATAAAAGTTTCACAAATTGCATATAGTTGTAATCGTACCGAATTGAACATAGATAACAAATCAGTTTTACCATAGTGCAAATGGTGTAAACCCACACAAAAAACTAATTTTAAAAAATGTGTTTTGTTTTTTTGTTGTTTTTTTTATTTCACTGCGCAAATATTTATTTTTCTGGTTTCACGGCATATTTTATGGAAAGATTCTGTATTTCCGAAGTACAATTACAAAAATAATGGCTCATGTGGGTCTATAGGTGAAAAAATGCAAGCACTATGGCCTTTTAAACACAAGGAGGAAAAAACGGAAGTGCAAAAGCGAAAATTGGCTCCATCCTTAAAGAGTTAAACAATTGGGAACTCCAATGCAGGTATTGCAGATATCAGCTATTATTTGATGGGTTTGGTGTGGGCTCTTGTCAGCTCTTGACCCCGCTCCATGCTTTCCCATAGGGAATAGGGTAACATATTTTGACTATAATAGTTTTAGTTTTTTATCAGCAGATAAAATATTCCGATATTCTAATTGTTTTCATCGCTTTCCTCTATTATTCGCCATTGTCAACGGGAGAACGCTGCCCAGGACGCGGATGACTTTTCTATGAAAGGTGACTTTATTTGATTCATTGCAGGGAATAATGCTAAATGCTGTGGGATCGCGGCTAGAAAACATGCAATATAAATGCAAATTCTAGTTCTATCGAGGAAAGACAGTCACCGGGAATTTATTATATGTGACCTGATGCCACTTACTTCACGTGCAGCTAAAGCTCTCACACTTGTATAAACACCAAGATTCTCCATCGTCTTCTTAAAGGAAAGCTCCACTTCACGACAACAATTTACACCGTTATTGTTTGACACCACTGGTATGCCGAGATAGCTGTCAGTCAATAATGTATGGCCAGCCTATGGCCCATTCTCCTTGATATATGTGTGGTAGTAATCTGGTGATCATCTTTTCTTTACAGAGGGATTAGTAATCCATCCCTTATAATGATTTAACCCTCGCTGTAATAGACTGAGTCCTCTTGCTCTGTGATAGATTTGTGTAATACTCATCAGCCAATCAGAAGATGCAGGGGAGGGAGAGAAGAGACAGCTGAACCAATGAGGAGACAGGGGGCGTGGCATAGACTACCTCACACTCCCTGCAGGCACTGTAGCTAAGCTGTAGTCACACATTACAGTTCCACAGCTAAGCTAAAAAGCAGCCAATGAGCAAATACTAAGAACAATAAACATCAGGTAAGCATATAGATACTAACTTATATACCATTATATGACTGGACACACACTTTAAAATCATAAATGCTTTGGAGCAGGCCAGTTTTGATAAAAGAATCCCATAGTATTGCTTGGACAGGTGCCCGCCCCCCATGAGGAAAGTATAAATAGTCATTTTTATTATGTAAATTATTAGAAGAAATATAAGGCAGACACTCAACACATCAACCCAGTTTAACCACAAGCAAACCGTATTATGCCTAATTTTTGTTTTCTCGCACCTGGGGGATCCCTCCCAGTCACATCTAAATTACTGACACTGGACAATAAGATCTTAAGGTCTTAAAGCAAATGTACCATCAGGTACATGAACAGATTGGCGCCGGGGCAGGGAGGCTGGGGCTGGAGCCGCATCACAGAGTGCTTCATGTCGCGCCGGGCACAGGCTTCCCGGCGCCGTTGCTGTTCTATTGCTGTAAAAGGCTTGTCAGATACAATGTCAGAAGCCCCCATTTAGTGCCCCATTGTGCTACTCATGTTTCTGCATTTCATTCTGAGCCAGTGGGCAGACCTTTATTATCAGTTTACTCGTCTGCAGCAGTAGTATATAGTGGTGTGTACAGAGGCGTTTACAGCTCCTGGCCAATCAGCATTCATCTTCACTGGACCAGTCTGTACAGAGCAGAGGGGCAACTGACATCACTTCCTGCATTTAGTCTTTTTTTTTTGCTGTTACTAAAGACCAAATAGCCTGGAATACAGTTTTCCAGTAAGTGAGACACCTAGTGGCTGAATTTATAGCATTGCATTTCATATAGAAAACAGGCAAAAAAATAAACAAACTAGAAAATCGGCCCTGTATGGAGTTCCATAATTAAAGGGATATTCCCACCTCGGCTTATATAGTTATAATGGTGAGACTTGTCGTGTTAAATATGTTTAAAAATACAATAATTTAGCAAACCTTGCCTTCTTCTATGCTGCTCTTTTCCTCCTTCTGTGGACAGCTCAATGACTAGGTTACCGACCACCACTCTGCTCTAAAAGCAGTTGTCTGGCTGGTGTATATATTGCTATAATGTAGATGTAAGGCCATATAGTGTACTGTAATATACTGTATACAGCCAAACCACTGCTTTTAGAGCAGAGTGGTGGTCGGTAACCTAGACAATGAGCTATTAACAATGGAGGGAAAGAGCAGCATATCTAAATAAGGAGGCAATTTATATATATAATATATTCTAGAATTGTTATTTTATGGGGGATACAAGGATTTAGTAAAACAGACAGGTCAGGCATAGTGATGGGTTCCCCTTTAAGGGAACGTTTGCTCAGTCACGAGTTTTCTATGGGGACCATGCTACCATTAGTTACGGCCCGGTTTTCTTGAGTCTTTGAATGGTCTGAGGATCCAATGATGGCTTTTTTTTCAGTCTGTATTCTGTAGCCAGGTCTGTGCAGTAAATCTCCGGGAATATGATCCATTGTGCAGGGTATTATTGCTGGGCTCCCGCAGCTTAGCGCAGTGTTTCTCTTAATAGAATTCTATTGGGCAATCGCTTCTTAGGTAATATCTTAATATATTATTTAACACTTGACCTAAGTTTGACCATACACTTTGTACTGCGCTGTCATCATGCAACTTCATCTTTTTCTCCTACTTCTAGAACCTAAGACTTTCAGTCTGTTCTCATGATGTATTTACATTGACAGTCACATCCAGCGTGTCTTTGTAAAATAGCGCCACCTACTGGTCTCTCTGCAGAGCACTGTACAATGCATTAAGTGAGAAGCATTGATCAAGTACTTTGCCTCTAAAATAGAGGAATTAATATATACGAGAATGATATGTATCGCCAAACAGCCAAGTGTAACATCTTAGAGAGGCAACATTGTAATACCTTGGGTACTTGTACATTGTGTGTATGACCTGCAATCACAATTCATAGAGTGCAAAGGACATTTCCATGTTGCACTGTCTATAAGAGGTTTGCTGCATATTGCCACACATGCAAAACAGTTCTAAAGTCTTAAAGGGAAAGTATCAGCTGGTCAGATGTATCTAAGCTTCTGTTATGTCCCTGAGGATGAAGCGCCGTTTTTGGGAACCTTGCTTTAAAAAATATATATATATATATATATATATATATATATATATATATATATATATTTGCAAGTTTTTCAAATTCGTAACTTGGTTTAAGAGCATTGCTTTGGTGGGTGGTAGGGCGAGCGGGGAAGGGGCATGGCCTGCATAGTGTGGTCCAGATCCACTTCAGGCTGGGGCTTACATCAGGGGACAGGACTGTGGAGGTAATCTCTTCATAACTGTAACCCCTCTCTCCCCGGACAGAGAGTGCTGCATCTATGTGCCCACATCTGTCCTGCTTATTCCTTCATCCTCCCTGCACTCTCTGTCAGCCCTTGTGTTTCCCATCCTCTCCATTCCTGCTATAATGTGCCTGCACTCACACTGAGCTATACACAGTGCTG
The DNA here is from genome assembly GCF_027789765.1 of Dendropsophus ebraccatus. Lineage (NCBI taxonomy): Eukaryota > Metazoa > Chordata > Amphibia > Anura > Hylidae > Dendropsophus > Dendropsophus ebraccatus. Next base: position 33,308,463 of record NC_091455.1, on the reverse strand, counting down.
CTATAATGTACCTGCACTCACACTGAGCTATACACACTGCTGCTATAATGTGTCTGCACTCACACTCAGCTATCCACACTGCTGCTATAATGTGCCTGCACTCACACTGAGCTATACACACTGCTGCTATAATCCGACTGTACTTACACTCAGCCATAAACACTGCTGTACGTTTCTGTCACTGTCCTCCTGCACAGCTCTGTGATTCTCACTTCCTTATTGGTCCATGGTCCACACACCTCTTCCCCATTGCTGTCATGTGACCACACAGGCCTCTGACAGCAGCCCTGCTTCTCTATTCTAGCCTGTTGTACTACACTACTGCATTATGGGGATCTGCATCTCCTTATCTACAAACTGCTGCTGTAAGCACTTACTATACATGATACTCCACATGCTGATTGCTATATTGTACAGTAACTTATAATATGACATATTCCACTGTTTCTAAATGTTTGTTTCATTTGTTTTACATGTTAGAATAAAAATAATTATTTTTGGGCTGTGGAACCAATTGTCTGCATTTCAATGATTTTTTGCTTTGGTTTAAGAGTGACTTGGATTACAAGCACGGTCCTGGAACAAATTATGCTCGTAATTCAAGGCACCACTGTATATACATACCTATATAAATGAGGCGGTTTGGTGCACTGGGGGCAGGACTACCACCCTCAGTGCACCAACTTCTAATGAATATCCATCCGACGCTGATGAATATTTGTTAAAAGGGGCAGGCTGGGGTGGATCGGTGCACTGAAGGCAGTAACTCCACCCCCAGTGCACCAAACCATCTCATCTACATATCATATAAACATAGATAGGGATAGCCTGCTGATAGTTTCCCTTTAAGTTTATTCCACTAGGTGTCTCACTTCCAACTGCAGGCAAGTGAGACACCTAGTGGTCAAGACTTTACTGCTGATTTTTATTTTTACACACGCTAGTTGTTTGAAACAACAGTATGGTCATGCTAGTAAATCTTACCATATACCCTGGTAACCTTACCATACATGAAAGTTATAAGGTCTCAGGAGAGAAGGGGCCCAGCTAAGGTTGGTTCCATTCTTCCCCTAGTCATAGGAATTTATGTAATACAGTAGATGACAGTACTAGATGCCCGGCTTATATTAGCGGCCTGTACTCAGGATTCTGACCTTTCAGCATAAAACAATCTAAATAAAATGATTAAAGCATCAAGAATTTACATCAGTAAGGCCAGGTTCACACTGCGTTTTCAGCATCCGTTTAACGGATCCGTTTTTTTTAACATCCAGAAAAATAGGGTCAACAACGTTTTTTGGTCCGTTTTGGTCCGCCAAAAAAAACGGATCCGTTTTTTTTTATAATGGAAGTCAATGGAAAAACGGATGCACACAAATGAATCTGTTTTTTGCAATCCGTTTTTCATGCGTTTTTTGCAAAAAACGGATGCGTTAAACGGATGCTGAAAACGCAGTGTGAACCTAGCCTAACAAGTCCTCGATCACGCTAAGGATGTGTAATGTAATAGAAGAGACTCCGGAGACACAGGATGTGGCTATAATGAACGGAGGCTATTACACAATCACATTTACCAATGACTCTCTTATATGTACAGTTATATGCAATCAATGGCGAGAGAGAAAATAACAAGAGACAAGTCTAGTAAAGGGTATTGACATCAGTGGGTAAATAATATCAAGCCTTATTGTGCCTCGCAGTTAGACTTCACACCGCTAAATACCACATACATATAGAAAGTGATGACCGCGATTAGGTAGTCAAAGTAACATCAAGTTTTAATAAAGAAGACAATGGGGAAGATTTATCAAACATGGTGTAAAGTGAAACTGGCTCAGTTGCCCCTAGCAACCAATCAGATTCCACCTTTCATTTTCCAAAGAGCCTGTGAGGAATGAGAGGTGGAATCTGATTGGTTGCTAGGGGCAACTGAGCCAGTTTCACTTTACACCATGTTTGATAAATCTCCCCTAATGAGTTTTTTTTGCATCACCTCCACACTTTATCCAGAGGACCTGATGAAGTGCAGCGGTGCTACATGAAATGCATTGGCCTCAGTATCAAGTCAGTTGGTTTTTATGTTTGCAAGGGATCGCAAACAGTCTTGCAATATAATTTCTTTATTTATTTTTAACATTTTCTATGTTTAAATCAGCTGGGCTGGGTTCACACTACGTTTTTGCAATCCTTTTTTTTTATTCCTTTTTTAGCAAAAAACAGATGAAAAAACGGATGCATGTGTATGCATCCATTTTGATCCGTTTTTTCATTAGATTCCATTATAAAAAAAACAGATTTGTTTTTTTTTTACGTACACAAAAACATAGTCGACCTCATTTTTGTGTCCGTTTAAAAAAACGGATCCGCTTCGATGGAATTCGTGGGAGAAACGGATCAAAACGGATGCGCACACATGCATCCGTTTTTTCCATCTGTTTTTTGCCAAAAAGGGATGAAAAAAACAGATTGCAAAAACGTAGTGTGTACCCAGCCTTATACTTAGGGCCCTTTTACACAGAAAGATTATCTGACAGATTATCTGCCAAAGATTTGAAGCCAAAACCAGGAACAGACTATAAAAAGAGACCAGGTTATAAAGGAAAGCCTGAGATTTCTCCTCTTTTCAAATCCAGTCCTGGCTTTGGCTTCAAATCTTTGGCAGATAATCTGTCAGATAATCTTTCTGTGTAAAAGGACCCTTATGCTTAAACTGTGCTCCATGCTCCCTCCGTGGTGATATTTGGTCTTTTCTATGTCAAACTAAGGAAGTCCTCATCCTTTGTGCGCTCACACAAGGAAAGACACCTGTTCATCATGCAGGTTGTATATGAACTGAGGGAAATGAACTCAGGCTAATTATATGATTAACTTTTGCTAATTATATTATCAGCTCTGGAGATTACCTGGAAATAATGCTCTGTGTTATGTAACAACTCAGCCAGTGTAATGTCGCTGTGTGGATACAGAGGTTTTGGTGCTGTGTGACAGGAGAACTGACCATGCAATGCGAGCACGAATCTCTGCTGCTAAATGTGGACAAGAAACTGCACAGTAAAGGGAGACACCTAGTGGCCATATGTATATTGCTGATTTTCTAGAAATGAAATAAAAAAAAGAGTATATTGCAAAACTGCTTGCAACCACATCCCCTGTGGATTTCTTTAAAAAAAAACTTACCGATCAGGACGCCTACAGTATGATTATGGGGGTCCCGATCGCTTTCCTGGACAGCCAGAAGAGTTCAACTTACCTCTGAGCAGTGCGATGGGCGATCTTACCACTCAGGCTTTATGAGAAGAGCGCCGATAATACTGATTAATGCTATGTTATAGCATAGCAAAATGACCAGTGTATGTAGTCTAATGATTGTATGTAATAGTCCCTAGGGGAACTTAAAAAGTGTAAAAAATAAAAAAGTTTTAAAAAATATGCTAACGTCTCCCCCAATAAATAGTTACTTACACCGTCATTTCCCGTTATACCAATAAAACATGTAAAAATGATTAAATAAATGTTGTAAATTGTTATATACCCTAGCATGCATAATTGTCTAACAATATTGTTTCCGCACGGTATGTGACTAAAACAAAAATAGGAATGCTTATTTTTTTTTACATTATACATAAAAAAAAAATATAAAAAGTGATCAAAACATCAGATCACAGATTTGAGGCACTATGGGGGAGATTTATCAAACTGGTGTAAAGTGAAACTGGCTCAGTTGCCCCTAGCAACCAATCAGATTCCACCTTTCATTTGTCACAGATTCTATGAAAAATGAAAGGTGGAATCTGATTGGTTGCTAGGGGCAACAAAGCCAATTCTACCTTATGGCTATGTTCACACTACGTATATGTCCGGCCGCATATTTTTCGCGGCCGGACATATACGTGTGACACTCCGGCCGGAATTTACGCAAGTTGCGGCCGGCTAGGTACGGTCCGCGAACTTACGCCCGTAAGCTACGTACGCTTCCCGAGCGGCGTACGTAGCGATCTGACAGCGGTATTTTACTGGGATATCTTCGGCTAGCCCCGGACACCCCACAGAACCTTTGGATAGGCAAATCAAAGTGGAAAAAAGAAGAAATCACCACTACGTACGGGACCGCATGTTACGCTACGGGCATAAGTTACAGCATTTCTGTCCTGAAACAATGGTCTGGTTCATTTTTTACGGCGCCGCATACGATCCGGGTGTAAGTTCGTACGTAGTGTGAACTGTGCAGCCGTAGATCCTATACTTTCCATTGTACGCAAACTACGTAAATCTCTGGCCGCTTATTCACGGAGCGCGCTACGGCTGGAAACTTACGTAGTGTGAACCTAGCCTATACCAGTTTTGGGGTTGTCTAATTTCTGTTCCCCTGGCTTTCCCCCTGGCTCTCCCCCCCACCCCCCAGCCCTCCCCCCTGACTTTCCCCCCGGCTCTCCCCCTGGCCTCCTTCCTCCCCCCGCGGCTCTCGCCCGGCCTTCCCCCAGAACCCCCCTGGAATACTCACCAATGTCCTGTAGGAGTGCAGCAGGACCAGGAGCGTGCAGCGGGACGTTGGGATGTGCGGAGGGATATTGGGACGTGTGGCAGGATGTAGGGGCCATGGACCAGTGTGCCTGCGGCGCCGGCTGTCGAGGTCCATGAGGGATTAGGTGTGTGTGTGTGTGGGGGGGGGGGGGGACGGGTAGCGTCCTTACTTTCAGGGGTGCCTTAGTTTAGGGTGGGGGGCCATATTTCCGGGGGGGGGGGGGTATGCCTTATTTTAGACTAGTTGGTAGGCTAGTTAGGGTGTCTTGTTTTATGTGGATGTCTTTCGGTAGTTATATAGTTGTGTTCAGGCTGCTGTGAAGAATAATGATCTCATGTTTTACCATCAAGTGTATTATGTAAGCACGGGAACCCCCCAAAAGTTACAAAATTGCATTTTTTCTAATTTCATTCCATAAATAATATTTTTGGACGTTCGGTCATACTTTTAAATCCAAAAAACACATTAAAAACATTCCATCGTTACCTGAACTTCATTTACAAGTATCCTGTGCACGACGGACATAAAAGGCGCTTCTTTTCATGGGGTCTTTATATGTAACATTATGCAAATTTTTTTTCATGTCGGTTTCAGTGCTGCGGGAATTTGCCTTGATATCATTCATGTTTGCGTTGTTTGTATCTTGCATAGAACACTAGAGGGCGCCAAATATCATAGAGCCACATGTAGGCATTGAATTGTGCAGCAAACAATACAATATCTTACCTGCAGTTCTGAGGAGGGAAAAAACCTACATGTGGAGCTGGTACATCATATACAATGTATTGGTCAGGATATGTCAGGGTATTCACTAGTAGACTATGTTCCGTCCATTAAAGTCTATAGGAAATGTCTAAGCGTCCATAGTAACAAACTCATAAGGCCGAGCTGTAGATGCTGTGATATTACAGAGAAGTCATGCATCTTCTCTTCAGGGCATTTGTAGAATGATGTTCACAGATAAAGTCAATGACACTCGTCGTCGTGTGACAAATATGCACATAAATCACGATACTTGTCCTATATAGTCCTGCATCCATGTATATTGTTGTATAGCAACTATAAGCCCTGTGAGTGCGGCAGCCCTTGTCAGGATGATGCTACAATATTCCATGACATTGGTATAATATATTCCTGTAGTATTTAGCCTGCCAGTAAGATATTTCATTGCTAAGTATGTTAACTATCAGACACATACTCTAACCAGCCGCCATCTATATAATAAAAATGAAAGTCTGTCTGTCCCAAATAGACTTCCAAACGCCTGAACCATTTGACCCCAAATTTGGCACACAGATACATTGGGTGCCCGGGAAGGTTATTGCGAAGGTCCCGTCCCCGCCAGATGTACAGGAGAGGAGGGGGAGGGGAAAGAGCGGCGCCCCATAGAGATGAATGGGAAAATCTCCTCACTGCAAACACAGGTGATATAATTAGCTGCTTGTCTCCAGCAGTAAAAGGCAGTTGGGAGCCTTAGCAACCAATAGGATTACTGCTTTCATTTTCACAGGGAGCTGGAATCTGAATGGTTGCTAGGGCAGCTGCCTCACAACATCCACAGAAATAACTGGTAGACCCCCTACTCCATCTATAGAGTACAGGTATACAGGCCTCCCTACTCCATCTATACAGTACATGTATACAGGACCTCCTACTCCATCTAAACAGTACATGTATACAGGGCCCCCTACTCCATCTATACAGTACATGTATACAGGGCCCCCTACTCCATCTATACAGTACATGTATACAGGACCCCCTACTCCATCTATACAGTACATGTATACAGGACCCCCTAATCCATCTATACAGTACATGTATACAGGACCCCCTACTCCATCTATACAGTACATTTATACAGGACTCCTACTCCATCTATACAGTACATGTATATACAGGGCACTACAGGTATACAGGGCCCCCTACTCCATCTATACAGTACATGTATACAGGGCAGTATTACCAGCTACTGCTGCCCTAAGCACTAAACCTGAAGGTGCCCCATCCTCACTCACCAATTAGCATCAGGATATGTAGGTAATAGCTCCACACGTCACATTTAACACCACCACACCAGGCCTGACCAATACCGCCTTCCTGTGACTGGATAACACTGTCATACCACACCTGACCAATACCGCCATACTGTGACTGGATAACACTGTCATACCAGCCTGACCAATACCGCCATACTATGACTGGATAACACTGCCAAACCAGACCTGACCAATACCGCCATACAGTGACTGAAAAACACTTCCACACCAGACCTGACCAATACCGCCATACTGTGCTGGATAACACTGTCATACCACACCTGACCAATACCGCCATACTGTGACAGGATAACACTGCCATACCAACCTGACCAATACCGCCATACTGTGACTGGATAATACTGCCATACCAGACCTGACCAATACCGCCATACTGTGACTGGATAACACTGTCATACCAGACCTGACCAATACCGCCAAACTGTGACTGGGTAACACTGTCATATCAGACCTGACCAATACCACCATACTGTGACTGGAAAAAACTGCTATACCAGATCTGACCAATACCACCATACTGTGACTGGATAACACCGCCACACCAGGCCTGACCAATAGCACCTTACTGTGACTGGATAACACTGTCATACCACACCTGACAATACCGCCATACTGTGACTGGATAACACTGTCATACTAGACCTGACCAATACCGCCATACTATGACTGTATAACACTGTCATACCACACCTGACCAATACCGCCATACTGTGACTGGATAACACTGTCATACCAGACCTGACCAATACCGCCATACTGTGACTGGATAACACTGCCATACCAGACCTGTTTAATACCGCCATACTGTGACTGGATAACACTGCCATACCTGACCTGACCAATACCGCCATACTGTGACTGGGTAACACTGCCATACCAGACCTGACCAATACTGCCATACTGTGACTGGATAACACCACTATACCAGACCTGACCAATACCGCCACACTGTGACTGGAGAACACCGCCACACCAGACCTGACCAATACCGCCATACTGTGACTGGATAACACCACCATACCAGACCTGACCAATACCGACACACTGTGACTGAATAACACTGCCATACCAGACCTGACTAATACCGCCATACCCCCCTCGAAAAGACACCAGATTTTCTGGCAAGTCTGAACGGGAGGGTACTGCCCCTCTGCAAGGTGCTAGCCTACGCACCAGACCATGGGTGCCTAATGGTAAATACGACCCTGCAGGTATACAGGACACTACAGGTATACAGGACCCCAAAACTATACACTACAGGTATACAGGAACTCCACCAACTATATACTACAGGTATATAGGACCCCAAACTATACACTACAGGTATACAAGACCCCAAAACTATACACTACAGGTATACAGGACCTCCACCAACTCTATACTACAGTTATACAGAACCCTCAAACTATGCACTACAGGTATACAGGACCCCCGAACTATATACTACAGGTATACAAGACCTCCACCAACTATACATTACAGGTATACAGCACCAACTATATTCTACAGGTACAGTATACAGGACCCCCGAACTATACAGTGCAGGTATACAGGACCTCCATCAACTATACACTACAGGTATACAGCCCCGTGGCGGCCAGGTGATGGGCGCCCGAGCGCGTTCCGAGGGGGGCGGAGCTTCGTTCAGGGGGCGGTCCGGCAGTCGGTGGAGCTGATGGGGAGGTCAGGCCAGGTGATGGGGCGGGCGGGCTGATGGCCGGCGGTGTGTGCCGCTAAGTGACGTCCTGGGGGTGCCACTAGCGCCCCCCAAGCTGTGGGCGTCCCGTGCAGTCGCCCGGCCTGCCCGCCTCTAGAAACGGCCATGACTCAACATCACATTATCTACAGGTACAATGTAGCAGATTCATATGAGCGAACCTACTGTCCGTTTGCCTTTAAGTCATTTATAGATATAATAAAGTTTTGTATGTTAATAGGATAACACTGTCAATATGAATTGTTTTCTGTGAAGAGGAGCGATTCCTGAGCACATCCAAGAGGTGAGCGTTACTGATTAGAAATTAATGGAATGCTCTCATATAAAGAGATCATACATACAAATTCAAGAGGGAACACTGTCATTAATGATGGATAAAGGGCTCGCAGACTTCATTTACATTAGAACAATGGCAGCAGGCCTTTAGACCATCAACTAAAATGTCACCCTGTGTTACAAATTCACAAAAAGTCCTGCTGAGATGGTACGCATACACTATACTGCTAGAGATGAGTGAACCTTGAGCATGCTCGAGTCCATCCGAACCCGAGCGTTCGGCATTTGATTAGCGGTGGCTGCTGACCTTGGATAAAGCCCTAAGGCTATGTGGAAATCACGGATATAGTCATTGGCTGTATCCATGTTTTCCAGACAACCTTAGAGCTTTATCCAAGTTCAGCAGCCCCAGCTAATCAAATGCCGAACGTTCGAGTTCAGATCGACTCGAACCCGAACCCGGTTTGCTCATCTCTACATACTGCAGATAGGGTACAGTACCTAACAGCAGTATCAGTGGGTGTAGAGAACATGGGGATATAGTATCAGGCTACAAAAGAGAGGCCAAGAAGATTCAGGCCTACTGGTAAGATGTATTTGTCTTACCTTCCAGCCTAGGGAGTCTGGGAAAACATGAATACAGCCTATGGCCTATGGCTGTACCCATGTTTTCCAGGACTCCCTAGGGCTGCATCCAACGTCTACAACCACCGGGAGTCAAAAGCTGAATGATCAGGTTCGGACTGAGTACTCGAGATTTGCTCATCTCTAGTGATAACTTCCACAGGCGAGAGCTAGGTGAGAACATGTGGGCAATGATCAGTAGCTGCCCAATGTTACCAATGCCATGGTAACATTGGGCAGGTATTGGACATTGTGTGCGGGCAGGGTTTCACACACACACGCAATGTCTGCAACTTTCTCCCACTCCCCTCTCGTCTTGGAAATTATTAGCAGAGGTAGTCAGAGACAGGGAGTGGGGCATTGGAGAGTAGAAAAAGAGATAGGACCTTTACTGCTCTCCGGGTGACTTCTTTAATTATTAAGGGGGCATACTTCTTGGCTAAAGGCCCTATTCCACGGAACGATTATTGGCCATATTCTGCCGATATCGGGCGTTTTGGCCGATAATCGTCCGGTGGAATAGGAGGCAACAATCATCTGACATCGTTCATGTCGGCTGATTGTTGAAGCCGCTATATCCTATGGGCTGCCCAGATGATCAGCGATCACCGACCCCCATCCCTTACCCTAAAACTAAATGTACAGATTAGTGTCTGGGGTCTCATTTTGTCTGCTAGGAAGCCCGGAGTGGAGCAGCCAATGAAATCTGGCAGGGGGGGGGGGGGGGGGGCTTGCCTGGAGAGCTGTGTGCATGCACCCAGCAAGGTCCCTTTACGATATGGAATACAGGCCAGGCAGGACGTGTATATAGTTGTTCCTGCACTGGTTACTCAACCACCATGGGTCACTCGGGAAACCGTAGAAGAGGGAGTCTTCACCCTTGCCTATGCCGTGGATTGCCTAAGACGTCGACCACCTTAGACAAAAGGGACGGAGCATTCAAGGCTGGACCTGCAGTAGAGCACAGTGCCAGAAAGCCACTCTCTACTGACAAGTGCTCAGCTTTATAAGAAGGACACTACAAGCCAGCTCCACCCACAGCAGAGACCTGGGACTTGTACTACCCCAATAGGACGTAACCCAACACTGTGGGGCCGAAGGCGGCTAGGTGAGATAACTAAGACTCATCCATGCATGAGTACGAGGATTTCTTCAAACACTAGAGACACTTCACCACATCCTAGCAGAGTATCTAGTACATTAGGCAAGGGCCCTCCTATCTGGTCCCTATAACCTGTTACAGTTTTTTTCCTATCAATTCACCTGCTTTACCTGTTGTATTGATTATTTTTGCACTAAAATCGAACCCTCCCAGACCCTATTCCGCATGTTTAGTTTTAAAGTTAGGGTTGGTGGTTACTACCAAACTACTTAACTATCCAATGCCCACACAATAACCTTAACCCTAACCCTCGGGGTTGGTGCTAATCAGGAAAGTTAGGATTAAGGTTGGGGCTGTGGGGAGGGTTAGAACATGACAAATCAGTGGGATGTAACCCTAATCCAACCCCCAACCCTAAAACTAAACGTTCAGATTAGGGTTGGGGTCCCGCAGGGTCTGATTCTGGCTGCTAGGAAGCCAGGAGTGGAGCAGCCATTGAATTCTGGCCGGGGCGGGGTTTGCCCGGAAAGCTGTGTGCGCGCCCCTTTACCGTATGGAATTTAGACACTATTCTGTACCCAGGCACTAACTAACTAGAAGAAAGGAAGCTGCTGCAATAAAAGGGAAGTCTCTGTGTAGCTAGACCTAAGTGTTAGCTGAAGCTGTGCTGTGTGAGTGAGACATCTAGTGGTTAGACTAAGAAACAGCCAGTAGTGGATCATAATAGGTCCGTTTTGGGCCGTAGCCCGGGGCCCTGAGCTGGGGGGCCAATGGCCCCCCAAACAGACATACTTTCAGTGGTGTATTATCTCCATGCTACAGTTCTGCCATGATTTGCATAAAAATAGCAGATTTTTACCATAATTTTGCACTAATCAGGGCAAAACTGCAGCCAGGAGACAATGCAGTAACATTAGAGAACATACTGAAGGACCTTATCATGTGACAATGATGTCACCACAGGTCCTTTACAGGCTGCATTATGGAGGAAAAAGACTAAAGCTAATGCCGCCATAGTTACAGTGGGTTGGAGGGGCCCAAGCTTAGTGAACAGCCCGGGGCCCATGGTAAAGTTAAAGGGGAACTCCGGATAAGAAAAACTTGTTTTTTATCAAAAGTACATTAAAGTTAAATATATGTGTCTATACAATGTATTACCGTATCTGTACGGTTCTGCCATACTGGTAGCTGATAGAAATCCAGGAAGTGAAGAAAAATGGCCTCTGTGCCAATCCACATTGTCTCCTGCACCCACTGCTATCCCACCTTAGGAGACAAATCTTCCATGCCTCTGTCTCACATTGTGTGTGTTTGCTGAGATCAGGCTGATGATGCAGACAGGGGGCAGGGTGTGATGTCCCAGGAGGCTTGGCTGGATCCCCCAAACCCCTGAGTGATTCACCATCTATAACTAGCCATAAGCAGGTGTTGCACTGATTTCTCTAATTGTGCAGAAGTGTGCAGTGAAATTAGGGCTGTGTTCACACATGTTGGAGTGTCATTGCAGTACTGCAGCGTATTCACAAAAATGATGCAGTAACACAAGTAAATGATGCTAAACGGCAGAGAGGATGAGAGCCTTATTGTGGGGCTCAACTTCAAAGATAACAGATGCTTGATCATAATATGTGCGTGGAAATGAAAAAAAAAAAAAAAAATTCTTTACTTTATTCCAATATCAGAGTTACAGGTAGAGAATACAGCGTGCTGTGTGGTGTTACAGGTAGAGAATACAGCGTGCTGTGTGGTGTTACAGGTAGAGAATACAGCGTGCTGTGTGGTGTTACAGGTAGATAATACAGTGTGCTGTGTGGTGTTACAGGGAGAGAATACAGTGTGCTGTGTGGTGTTACAGGTAGAGAATACAGTGTGCTGTGTGGTGCTACAGGTAGAGAATACAGCGTGCTGTGTGGTGTTACAGGTAGAGAATACAGCGTGCTGTGTGGTGTTACAGGTAGAGAATACAGCGTGCTGGGTGGTGTTACAGTTAGAGAATACAGTGTGCTGTGTGGTGTTACAGGTAGAGAATACAGCGTGCTGTGTGGTGTTACAGGTAGAGAATACAGTGTGCTGTGTGGTGTTACAGGTAGTATCTGTGTGCTGTGTGGTGTTACAGGTAGAGAATACAGCGTGCTGTGTGATGTTACAGGTAGAGAATACAGTGTGCTGTGTGGTGTTACAGGTATAGAATACAGCGTGCTGTGTGGTGTTACAGGTAGAGAATACAGCGTGCTGTGTGGTGTTACAGGCTGAGAATACAGTGTGCTGTGTGGTGTTACAGGTAGAGAATACAGTGCTGTGTGGTGTTACAGGTATAGAATACAGTGTGCTGTGTGGTGTTACAGGTAGAGAATACAGTGTGCTGTGTGGTGTTACAGGTAGAGAATACAGTGTGCTGTGTGGTGTTACAGGTAGAGAATACAGCGTGCTGTGTGGTGTTACAGGTAGAGAATACAGTGCTGTGTGGTGTTACAGGTAGAGAATACAGCGTGCTGTGTGGTGTTACAGGTAGAGAATACAGCGTGCTGTGTGGTGTTACAGGTAGAGAATACAGCGTGCTGTGTGGTGTTACAGGTAGAGAATACAGTGTGCTGTGTGGTGTTACAGGTAGAGAATACAGCGTGCTGTGTGGTGTTACAGGTAGAGAATACAGTGAGCTGTGTGGGACCACAATTAAATCAGAAATTAATGCAAATAATTCAGTAATACAATGAAACTGCAATGTGTGAACACAGCCTAGATCAGGGGTCCTCAACTGGCCAGGCGTCCAGACCCCTGCTGCAGCTCCGCTCATATTTACCGTGCGTCGGAAGCACTGACAGAGAGAGAGCCATTGGCTCCCTCCCTGCCAGTCTCTCTTGTGTCCGCAGCGGTCACAAGAGGCTGCACTCCCCTTCTGGTGTCGGCGCTCGAGTGACATCAATGCAGCGGCGCCAGGACAGGGGAGAAGAGGGAAAGAGAAGAGGAGACGCTGGAACAGGATAAGTTTAAGTGTTTGGTTTTTTTAATGTCACATGCTGTATGGGAGGGGGAAAGTGCACAGGGGGGCTATATGGGAGGGGGAGAGCCAACAGGGGGAGAGCACACGGGGGGGGGGGGGGGGGCTATATACTACAGGGGTAGAGTGCGTAGGGGGGCTATATACTACAGGGGAGAGCTCACAGGGGGCTGTATACTACAGGGGGGGTATATACTACAGGGGGAGAGTACACAGCAGAGCTATATACTACAGGGGCCTATATACTACAGGGGAGACTGCACAGGGGGCTATATACTACAGGGGGAGAGCGCACAGGGGGGCTATATACCACAGGGGGAGAGTGCACAGGGGGCTATATACTACAGGGGGTGACTGCACAGGGGGGCTATATACTACAGGGGGAGAGCACAAAAGGGGGCTATATACTACAGGGGGAGAGTGCACAGGGGGGCTATATACTACAGGGGGAGAGTGCACAGGGGGGCTATATATTACAGGGGGAGGGCGCACAGGGGGGCTATATACTATAGGGGAAGAGCACACAGGGGGGCTATATACTACAGGGGGCTATATACTACAGGGGAAGAGCACACAGGGGGGCTATATACTACAGGGGGAGAGCACACAGGGGGGCTATATACTACAGGGAGAGAGAGCACATGGGGTCTATATAGTACAGGGGGAGAGCACACAGGGGGGCTATATTCTACAGGGGGCTATATACTACAGGGGGAGAGTGCACAGGGGGCTATATACTACAGGGGGAGAGTGCACAGGGGGGCTATGTACTACAGAGGGAGAGCACACAGGGGGGCTTTATACTACAGGGGGAGAGTGCACAGAGGGGCCATATACTACAGGGGGGCTATATACTACTGGGGGAGAGCGCACAGGGGGCTATATACTACTACAGGGGAAGAGCGCACTGGGGGCTATATACTACAGTGGGAGAGCGCACAGGGGGCTATATACTACAGGGGGTGACCGCACAGGGGGGCTATATACTACAGGGGGAGAGCACAAAGGGGGGCTATATTCTACAGGGGGGGCTATATACTACAGGGGGAGAGTGCACAGGGGGGCTATATACTACAGGGGGAGAGCGCACAGGGGGGCTATATACTACAGGGGGAGGGCGCACAGGGGGGCTATATACTATAGGGGGAAAGCACACAGGGGGGATATATACTACAGGGGGCTGTATACTACAGGGGGAGAGCACTCAGGGGGGCTATATACTACAGGGGGAGAGCACACAGGGGGGCTATATACTACAGGGAGAAAGAGCACATGGGGTCTATATAGTACAGGGGGAGAGCACACAGGGGGGCTATGTTCTACAGGGGGCTATATACTACAGGGGGAGAGTGCACAGGGGGCTATATACTACAGGGGGAGAGTGCACAGGGGGCCTATATACTACAGAGGGAGAGCACACAGGGGGGCTATATACTACAGGGGGAGAGTGCACAGAGGGGCCATATACTACAGGGGGGCTATATAGTACTGGGGGAGAGCGCACAGGGGGGCTATATACTACTACAGGGGAAGAGCGCACTGGGGGCTATATACTACAGGGGGAGAGCGCACAGGGGGCTATATACTACAGGGGGTGACCGCACAGGGGGGCTATATACTACAGGGGGAGAGCACAAAGGGGGGCTATATTCTACAGGGGGGCTATATACTACAGGGGGAGAGTGCACAGGGGGGCTTTATACTACAGGGGGGCTATATACTACAGGGGGAGAGTGCACAGGGGGGCTATATACTACAGGGGGAGGGCGCACAGGGGGGCTATATACTATAGTAGAAGAGCACACAGGGGGGCTATATACTACAGGGGGCTGTATACTACAGGGGGAGAGTGCACAGGGGGGCTATATACTACAGGGGAAGAGCACACAGGGGGGCTATATACTACTGGGGGGAGAGCACACAGGGGGGCTATATACTACAGTGGGAGAGAGCACATGGGGTCTATATAGTACAGGGGGAGAGCACACAGGGGGGCTATATTCTACAGGGGGCTATATACTACAGGGGGAGAGTGCACAGGGGGCTATATACTACAGAGGGAGAGCACACAGGGGGGCTATATACTACAGGGGGAGAGTGCACAGAGGGGCCATATACTACAGGGGGGCTATATACTACTGGGGGAGAGCGCACAGGGGGGCTATATACTACTACAGGGGAAGAAAAGAAAAGGAGAAACGGGGGCGCCTCCTGGTGCAATAAATGATGGTAGAAAGTGTCAAACACAAAGGGGGTGTTGCACTCACCTAAGAGAGTTGTGCTGGATTATAGGCACAACTCTATAGCAGGCATGGAAGGTAGGACACCGCAGCTCCTGCCGGGGTACGTCCAAGGAAGTCGTACAGTAAAACGTATAGATTGCCAGCTGCTGCGGGCTTTGGGACCATATCAAGTCCCGGCTTGTGTAGGGCGCAGGTGTCCAAGATACCACAGAATGAAGTGGTTATTTCATGGAAAGGATATTTATTTAAAAACGACGCGTTTCGGCCGCCAAATATAAGGCGGCCGAAACGCATATTTGGCGGCCGAAACGCGTCGTTTTTAAATAAATATCCTTTCCATGAAATAACCACTTCATTCTGTGGTATCTTGGACACCTGCGCCCTACACAAGCCGGGACTTGATATGGTCCCAAAGCCCGCAGCAGCTGGCAATCTATACGTACTACAGGGGAAGAGCGCACTAGGGGCTATATACTACAGGGGGAGAGCGCACAGGGGGCTATATACTACAGGGGGATAGCGCACAGGGGGGCTATATACTACAGGGGGAGAGCGCACAGGGGGCTATACACTACTGAGGAAGTCACCCCCATTGTACCTGATTTTAAAGGGCTGGTGATAGATAAAAAAATGCCATTTTTCCCGCTAATAGGCAAGGGTGTGTAAATAGTTTAACAATGTTTGGGAAAAGTTAACATAACACGTTTCCTACTGATGTTCAGCTCGGACCTTCACCTGACAATAGACCCCGGTAAGTGGACCTTCACGAAAAGTTGTCGAGTACCCCTGGCCTAGATGTTCTGCAACAGCTTTGGGCGGGGAATAGGCAGGGTGGGGGACTGTGATGAACAGCTGAGGGAACCTGTAGTACTGAGTACAACTGCTCAACCAGTAAGTACAGAAACACAAAACAGAACAAAACCCCCCAAAACAAATGGATTTTTGGTAGTTTCAAAACTGGAATAGATAGGTAAGTAATGATTTATGCTTCAGCGGAAGTTTCATTTTTTTTTTACCTCTACCTGGAGTTCCCCTTTAATCTGCCCCTGGAAACAGCAGCCACCTGTCCTAACCTGTGACACTAGAGAGATACACTTTTACCAAGGTGTAAGAGAAGAAAAGAAAACACGTAGTGGGACACTACATGTGCATTTAGCCTTTATCTATGTTGCCAAGCTGTGCAGGATATTAAAAAACACCATTAACCCACACTAGGACACAGCTATATACAAGTGCTGATAAAGGATGAAAAAAAATAACATAAAAGGACAATAAATAAAATACAGTGCTACCTTGGTTTAAGAGCGTTTTGGTTTAAGAGCTCACAGTTTTTCAAAATTGTGACTTGGTTTAAGAGCATTGTTTTGGTTTAAGAGCTCCCTGTACTGGGTGGGAGCGCGAGTTGGGGAGGGACATGGTCTATATAGCGGGGTCTACAGCCCTGTACTCTGACCCAGGAAGTCTCCCTCACCCTCCAAATCATAGCAGATCCACTTCAGGCTGGGGCTTACATCAGGGGACAGAACTGTGGAGGTAATCTCTTCATAGCTGTAACCCCTCTCTCCCCGGACAGAGAGTGCTGCATGTATGTGCCCACATCTGTCCTGCTCGGTCCTTCATGCTCCCTGCAGTCTCTGTCAGTCCTGATTGGTCCATGCTGAGCACACACCCCTTCTCCATTGCTGTCATGTGACCACACAGACCTCTGACAGCAGCCCTGCTTCTCTATTCTAGCCTGTTGTACTACGCTACTGCATTATAGGGATCTGCAGTTCCATCCTGTATCTACAAACTGCTGCTGTGTTTCAGGTTTATGCCCTTACTATACATTATATACCACATGCTGATTGCTATACTGTACAGTAACCTATAATATCACATATTCAGCTGTTTATAAATGTCTGTTTCATTTGTCTTCCATGTTATTCAAAGTATAAAATCATTATTTTTGGGGAGTGGAACCAATTGTCTGCATATCAGTGATTTCTTATGGGAAAATTTGCTTTGGTTTAAGAGTGGATTTGGATTACAAGCAAAGTCCCAGAACAAATTATGCTCGTAATCCAAGGCACCACTGTAAGTGCACTGTAGTCTCTTCGAGGAAGAACATCTTGGAGTCTTCTGTCGACATGCTGAATGGATTGTTGTACACCTCGTATGACCTTTCTAGCATCTGTAAACAAAAAATGACCTAGTTTAGGAGGATATAACAACACATAGAATCCTACTTCTGCATTTAAATATATTGGCACAGAACAGAGGTACAACTGTTGTATTAATCCTAATAAAGAGTATTATGGGGAAACTATACTGAGAAACCTTGGATTAGAAGGAACTTGGTCTGAGAACGTTTTGCAAGACAATCTAATAATTGTAAATTGGTAAACAAGCTTTGGTAATAAAAGTCCCCTGTGTCCCCACATTTTAATCCACCACTATCTGATCAACTCTGCCAGTGATCAGACGCCTTACGGCTCTCCTCCAGTGCTTGTCCTCAGCAGGGACCCTGTATAACTGACATGTCACTTCTTTCGGCAGATAGCGAAATACGCCGGCCCATAGAATGGTGTCTATGGAGCCGGCGGAAAGGCACGCGGCCGTGCGCACGGACATACTGCGGAATTCCGCGGACATTATCCGCGAGAATTCCTCAATATGAACCCACCCTATGTCCGCGCGCGTGCGCCTTTCCGCCGGCTCCATAGACACCATTCTATGGGCCAGCGTATTCCGCTATCTGCCGAAAGAAGTGACATGTCACTTCTTTCGGTGGATAGCAGAATGCGCCGGCCCATAGAATGGTGTCTATGGAGCCGGCGGAAAGACGCGCACGACGGCCAATGGAATTCCGCGGACATTGTCCGGGAGAATTCCGTAGTATGAACCCCCCCCCCTAACTGTGCAGATTCTGTATCCATGTTTTCCAGGATTTCCTAGCAGGCCCCTAACCGCTAATCAAATGCTGAGTGTTTGGATTCAGAGGAAAGCGTAAATGGGAGGAGTGGAAAGGAGTTTATAAGGAAAGCTAGGTGCAGGTAAGATCTCTGCTTGCTTGGTTGTAGCCATTAAGGTTGCAGGGGTGGCAGTCACACCTAAGCTCTGGTGCCCGATGGCTCCCAAATGTCCTTCTGCCACCTAGTGAGAAGACACCAGGACTCTAAATAGCACATAGTTAAAAGGGGTCCCTGTTACTTGTTACACTGGAGTCCAGGGGCTTCAGGATAAGCCTCTAAGCGCGTCTGTCATAAGTTTCGCTACCTGTTCTATTTTCAAGGTTGGCATATCCAAGAGCCTGGCATTTGGCACACACCTCCCATCACTGCTTCATAGGTTTTTCTTTTGCTAATGCAGCCGGGGGAAATGTAAAAATAGCTGCATTATGTAAGAGTGTGCTGACGTCAGGATCTGCCATGTTCTGGCATGTTGCAGTCAGTTCAAGAACAGAAGTTATACCTAGCCAAGGGAGCAACAAGCTAAAATAATACAGGCGGGAGGGGAGAGGAACAGAATTTTACTGCTCCGTAACCATTGCCAGCTCAGCTGCAAAATGCTAAGTATGGCTTCCCATGATTCCAGTACACTGGCTGCTTCCTCAGCATAAGAAACACAGGCAGTCATGCTTAATACATGGGAGCCATGCCAATGAGATGTGAGGAGCTGTCATGTCACTAAAATACCCTCCTTCTATGTAGCCGTGGGAGGAAGGAAGAATGAGGACATATAATCCAATGCTTCCTATGACAGACTTGTCACTGCACCCTGGAAACGGCTTATTAGACTCTGTAAGAACTGGATAACATCAATCTTTTTATGACATTAAAGTATAGACCTACAAAGAGAAGTCATTGCCCACCTAATTATTTCACTCATCGCAAACCCTACTCCTATATATTCATCAAAGAAGCCTAGTGTAGTAACTTGTACAACATTCTAGTATGCGATATGCCTTGGCTTAAAGGGGAACTATCAGCAAGTTAGACAAATCTAACCTACTGATAGCTCACTTTAGCGCCCGACTTTAGAGTCGGAGAGAAGGATGCCGGATCACACAGCAGCACATTGGGTGTGTATGCACTGCTGTTGACCTGGAAACTGACAGCATGGATATATGCATATTGGTGCTGTCAGTTTCCATGGCTGTACAAACAATACAAGGATCGTTCCACACGATTTGTAGTGCCATGTTACTGATACTGTATAATATGTAGACCATATATTATGGCCATGTGAAGAAGGGCTTAGATGGTACTCATGTAATTGTAGTTGCAGATGAACAACATAACATTATTGTTATCGACAGTGGTCCTTGTACTAGGGGAGGGGGTCTACAGAAGGCACAGTCATCAAATAGGGTTAGGCACAAGACAGTAGACATGGTACAGAGGCAGTAAAAATCAAGAAGGTTGACGCAGGCAGCACAGATTCTGGGTCAACAATCCAGATTGGCAACAAGAGAGAAGGGATCAGACAGTGGCAGAAAATAGAAGACAACCATAGGTCAGAGGAAAGCAAGATTAGATACAGAGCACCTTGGCAAATGGACACAACACACAAGGCCAAGGAGGTGACATTTGACAGCCCTGTCCCTGGATGATGACCGGTCATCACTGATCCTTCAACACCGCACCCTTTAAACGGGCAGCAAAAACAGGCCAGCAGGAATGCCAATGGAGACGAGCAACATGGGTGGGTGCAGCCTGCCAGCTCTACCGGCGAGGCAGCTGGGGAACGTAACACAGTGTTGCTATGTTCCTGCAGGGGAAACTCAATGTGGGAGAATCCTCCCTGCCGTAGACTGGTAGGAAGTTGAATAGTGACACCATTTAAGGAGGAAGTAGCTAACTTCTCTTCCTGTTTGGTTTGAAGTTTCATCGCACCTTCTGAAACACAGGACCGGAACATCTTTCATCAAAGACCTGAAAATGTGCTCTAACCAAATAGAATAAAAATTATCGGAGTGCCACGAGAATTAGTGAAATTGTATTTGTTCAGCATATGCATACAAATCCAGGTCACTACAACACTTGTGTATAACATATTTATTTCTGTCTACTAGAGCAGAAAACTGAGTCTGAGCTGCCAAATCCTTTTATTTTACCCCGACCTTATTGTCAAGAACAGCAATGTAGTCCAGCATTTTACATGTGAGAGGCCTATTATTTTACATGTCCAGAGAGGCCTATTATGCAAGCGATAAAAAGCAAAAAATGTCTTTTATTGTATTCTTAGGTGCAAATTTACTGCTATAAATTGAGTTAAAGGAGTATTCTGCTGTTACGTAGCCTACAGCAAACCCCCTAAAATCCCCCTTTAAGCCAGCTGTACATATATTGTCGCCGTTAGGTCCATGATGCATGTGCAATGTGTAATTTATTATAAAGAAAAAGTCAATAAAAATTACATTTAAATGAAAGCTGCCACATTGCAAATGCCGTTCTAGAAGAAAATGAGGCGAGCAGATTGATCTATACTTTTGCGGAAAACAATTTGTTGGAACTGGTAATTTATTCTTTTATGGTTGAAACTGTTTTTAATAACAGCAAAGATCAATATGAGAAAAAAATTACAGCTGTGCATAAAAGCTGTTATGGAAACATCAAGTATCACTCCGCCAATAAAGAATATGTCAACCTTCCAGTCTTTTCTATTGAAGTAATGAGAAACCTAGTAAAGAAAACAAAAAACAAAGGAAGCAAGAAGTAAAAAAAAAGAGCTGAAGGTAATAGTCCAAAACCAAGGTATATGGTGATATGGTATGTCAAGGGGTCAAAGCGGCACCAATGTGAGCCAAGACCCTGTGGTTGGGGAGTCTTTAAATTGAATCATGTGTTCCTGAAACTATCACGTGTATTGGGTTCATCAGGTTCATTCTTTAGGCGGATGGCAGAATCCGTTTGTGCATACAATGGAGTCTATGGCACAGGTGGAGATGCGAGCGGGGTAAGCGACGGAATCCGCGGCGGGTTATCCGCCTGGATTCTGTAGTGAAACATGTGGTGTCCCACCACAAGTGTTACTACTTTGAACACCCCTCCCAAAAGCCTGTACTCAAAGTCAAGTGATAATGAAGTCATGTCTCAGTTTTGCCACTAGGTGTCGCTAGTATATGTGTCTGTATTTGTATATTGCACAGCTGCATGAACAAAGGGTTATTATTTGTTTTTGATCTGCACCAATGAGAGCTATTCTTCCCTTACACCTATCTCTATCCTCTTCTCTCTTTGCACTC
This sequence comes from Dendropsophus ebraccatus, assembly GCF_027789765.1. NCBI lineage: Eukaryota > Metazoa > Chordata > Amphibia > Anura > Hylidae > Dendropsophus > Dendropsophus ebraccatus. Next base: position 33,286,695 of record NC_091455.1, on the reverse strand, counting down.
TCTTCTCCACCACTCACACACCCTGTAGGAAGTTGTCACATGGGGTGAGGAAGTGTAGACCCACATTAAGGGAGATCTTTGTTTCTCAGAGAGGCAAGACACACAGATCAGAGTCTCCTTCAAAGTTTAGCCAGGAGCCTGACTCTGCCAGTTTCCCCCTTAAGGACAGACCAGCTGTAGTGTAAGGACACTCATGGAGAAAACAGAGACTCTTTTCTTTAAAGCAAAACTTATCTTTACTATGCAGTGCTAAACAACTCGAGAGGACAAACCAGGGATAACCCCAACCCACACCGTTGAACATCTCTAAAGGTGCAGGATGGTATCCTATAAGCAGAGGAACTGATCCGGAGAGAGCAAAGTTGCTACAAGCCTATGTACTCTATCTCGCAGCGCAGATGAAACCCGGTAACTTTGGACACCTTGCTCAACTCGGGTAACAAGGTCTGTGGCTTGTGTCACCCTAGAAGGACGGGTCATCTGACACTGTAGGGCAAAAGGTGGTATAGCAACAAAGGTCAAAACATGCGCACAAGTATTCTTCTTCTCTCAAGTATTCTTCTACTTCTTCTAAAGTTCCAGCAGAGCACAGTACTTAATTGGGTTGGGATTCTCAAGAAAAACTCCTCTCCACTACTCTGAACTCTCACGACCTATTCTTACCCACTACTCTGAACTTACTCTACCTTCTCAGCATGCAACCAAGTCAGCACTGTTATTCTACCTCTACGGTTCTCAACGGAGATCTAGGCAAGTCAAGAGTCTATTGTCTTCTTGTAAGCTAAAGTATTTCTTCAGTAAAGGAAGAATTTATTTATTTTACCGGGACTCAGTGGTTATTGTATTGGCACCTACACAGCAGTTACACTGTCCTTGGATTATCCTACCTTTCTGTGGGTGGCGGTACCAACAGTCCAGGTGGGTCATAACTCCACTCAGGACCACCGTGATAAGCGCCCAAGGGACCCATCACAACCCGGCAGGTCACCGACCATTGGGGAAAGGGTATAGCCAGCTACAAAAAACTAAAAGCAGTTGTGCCTTATACCTGTATGCTGGATCAGCACTGGCGTCATGACACCATACCATCTGGCTGAGCTTTTTTTCATTGACCAACCACCACAGTAGTGGCGTCACACAGTACCACCTACCAAGTGACCGGTCGAACACACGCCACAAACGCACCCTTAAAAAGAAGTTCAGGGCTTCCACCCACAAAGGTTTCAAACAGAGCCGGACTGGAACTGAAACTCAGCCCTTGCATTTCGGAGCACACAGGCCCACTTGCCGTGGGGAACTTGCTGCAAGCAATCTGGGACAGGTGTACCTGGTTCTTTGGGACAGCCATGGACCGCTGTACAGTGCGACACTGGCAATGAGTACAGGTAATTTGCATGTATATGCAACCAATTCCTGAGCTGTTAGAACCCCCTGCAGCAGAGTGCCATGCATATTGGACAGGTCCCCTGTAGGTAGTCCATCCTGTGACTAGAGTCAAGTCTTACTGAAGTATCCTCTTTCCAAATCTCAGCCTATCTGCCACCGCAGTGATCCTGAGCTCCTTAAAAGGGAACAATTGACAAACCAATCTCTCAAGCTAAAATGGCACCTTGTTGATTGTAATGTGCCTTTAAGAGACGATTCAGTAAAAGTTACCTGTTTTACAACTTCCTACACAGCACAGCACGATAGTAAGTCTGGTGAGGCCCAGGCATCTTCTTGGTCAGTTTGGTAAGGCCCAGGTATCCTCTTGGTCAGTCTGGTGAGGCCCAGGCATCCTCTTGGTCAGTTTGGTGAGACCCATGCATCCTCTTGGTCAGTTTGGTGAGATCCATGCATCCTCTTGGTCAGTTTTGTGAGACCCATGCATCCTCTTGGACAGTTTTTGCAAAACCCATGCATCCTCTTGGTCAGTTTGGTGAGGCCCAGGCATCCTCTTGGTCAGTTTGGCGAGGCCCAGGCATCCTCTTGGTCAGTCTGGTGAGGCCTTGGCATCCTCTTGGTCAGTTTGGTGAGGCCAGGGCATCCTCTTAGTCTGGTGAGGCCTTGGCATCCTCTTGGTCAGTTTGGTGAGGCCCAGGCATCCTCTTGGTCAGTTTGGTGAGGCCCAGACATCCTCTTGGTCAGTCCGGTGAGGCCCCGACATCCTCTTGGTCAGTCCGGTGAGGCCCCGACATCCTCTTGGTCAGGCCTTGGCATCACTGTGCTCTGTTGGGTGAGGCTGCAGTCGAAAAAGCTTGAGAATCACTGCTCTGTATAACCCATGTACCTGAGCTTGTGTTCACAGTGTTCATTGATGCATGTTGAAAAAAAATCAAATCCCTAATTCTAATATTATATAAATATGGTTTGCCAATACCGTTAAATGATCCTGTCAAAATCTTTTGGTTCGGCACTGGCATCCGAACTCTCATCATTTGATTCCCAGGGCTGCAGGAGTTGCATGCCACCCTAGATAGTCCCGGGCAGCCCTAGAACGCATCCAGCTTTTGCAGCCGTTGGAAATGAAATGCTGAGCATTCGGGTTAGGATAACTTTGTCGAACCTGAACATTTTGACAGGTTCACTCAACACTAGTTGCATATTAACCCCTTAACGACCGCGGGCGTACATTTACGCCCTGGCAGCCTTTGCCTTAACGCAAATGGATGTAAATGTACGCCCGCGGTTTCCCCGATCGCTGCGTGTGCACACGCAGCGATCGGGGAAGATGGCCTGCTATAATGTATAGCAGGCCATCTTAGCTTCTCGGCAAGGGGGGTGATTAACCCCTCCCGTGCCGACGATCGCCGCTATCGGCTGATTAATTCAGATCAGCCGATAGCGGCGATCGGCACCTTTCCGGGTCATCGGTGACCCGATGACCTGGAAAAAAATGGCGGTCGGTGCTGTCCGAGACAGCACCGACCACCGTTACTGCAAAAAGTAATGGTGGCCTTGGTGCCACCGGCCCGATCGCCGTGAACCGGCCGGCCGATCACGGCGATCAAAGTCCCCCAAAATGTAAATTACCTGCTCTGGACCCCTCAGCTAGATAGCTGAGGGGTCCAGAGCAGGTATTTGGGCCATACTCACCGGATCCCGGGGTCCCGATCGCTTCTCCCGGGTCCGCGGCGTCCTCGTGTTCTCGTTGGGTCTTCGGCTCTCTTCGTCAGGTCTGCTTCGGCATTGTTCGGGTCCCTCGTCATCTAACATCGGCTTTTTCCGGAATTTGCTCTCTACTGCCCCCTAGTGGCTGATAAGTGTATATAATACACTTATCAGTAGCTATAGGATGTTAGGAATGTAGTAAATGTTTTGGGGTTTTTTACAATTTTTTTCCAATTTTTTTTTTCCAATTTTCCGCACCCTACAGCCGCTGAGCGCTGATCTGCATCGCACGTAAGTGCGCAGCTGATCAGAAACTCCTCCTTTTTGGCGTAGGGTGTTTTTTTTTAAATCCTACTGCCACGGTCTGCTGATAAGTGCCACACATAAGTGCAGCATTTATCAGCAACACCTTTCTTGGCTTAGGTTTTTTTTCATACTTACTATTAAAATAAAACGTAAAAAACACTACATTACACTACACTACATTGAATAAAGTTTTACACTACACCACTACATACCCCATATACCAATCCCCATATAAAAATGGCCCCCAGGGTGCTTTTGGTGTCGTACGCATACGCGTTTATTGCCTCCAACACCGAAACAGCCCATGAGGATGAATGGGGGATCCTTTTTTCCTCCATTTATCCTCATCCTCATCATCCAGTGACGTGTCTGGGGGGTAGCGTAGCGTACGCTGCCCCCCAGACACGTCTTTTCCTCCAGTACCTTCTCAATATGAGATCACGGTATGGCGTGAAATTCTACAAACTCTGTGAGAGTACCTCAGGGTACACTAAAAGATTTAGGGTAGGTGCACACTGCGGAATGGCGAAGGATAACCCTTCGTGCATTCCGCAGCTGGCACCCGCTGACGGACTGATGCGGGCAGGTGCGTGCCTCTCCGCCAATGTCATAATTTCCATTCTGTGCACGGGCGGATTCCATCGTCCATCCAAAGAATGAACACCTTGGACGGAGAGCGGAATCCGCCCCTGCATAGAATAGAGTCTATGACACGTGCGGAGATGTGCACGCCCGCATCAGTCCCCCAGCGGGTGCCAGCTGCGGAATGCGTGAAGGGTTAACCTTCGCCATTCCGCAGTGTGTACGTACCCTTAGAGTGTTTGAAGGAAGGGACACCCGAATCCAGCCCCCACCATGCCCCCCCTATCATCGGAGTTAGTGGGAAGATCGTTGGGGAACTGATCTTCCCACTGCTGGATAAAGGTTACCACCTGTACGGGGATAACTTTTATACCAGCACCCCCTCTTCTGGTCCCTCGCTGCCCGAGCTACTGTAGCTTGCGGCACGATCCGAAAATATCAGAAGCAGTAATAAAGCCCTAATATTTAGCAGCCATGGAGCAGACCCAGCGCTTCTGGATATGAAGGACTCCGTATCGCACCAGGGCAACATTCTCCAGGTGACGTCCCCCACACGGGAAAACAGGAGACCCCAGAAGAAGTGCAGAGTGTGGCGTAACAGGGGGATCAGGAAGGACACCATTTACCAGTGTGACACCTGTCCTGATCCCCCCGGCCTCTGCATACTGGATCGCTTCAAGGCGCACCACACGTCATTGGGGTTCTACATTATCTAAATTCTGTCCCTTATTCCTATTTCAGGGGTCACGTTAGTCCAGGGATTATTCTGATCGCCATTATGGAGTCGGGAAGGAATTTTTCCCCAGTGATGAGGCTACTGTCGTCTGCCTCACGAGGGTTTTTTGCCTTCCTCTGGATCAACACAGGTTTAATTTGATGGACACTTGTCCCTTTCAACCTTATAAACTTATAATTGGCCTAATACCCCCAAAATTAATTAAAATTGTCCCTTTCCCCCAGCTAAATAGGTATGGCCGCCGTTCCCATTAGAGGCGTGCCATGATGCAATTAGAAAGCCCCTGTGCAGCCAGGACAGTAGAAACCCCCCACATGTGACCCCATTCTGGAAACTACAACCCGTAAGGAATCTAACAAGGGGATGAGCGGGGATATGGCCCCCTGGTGACGGCCACATTTGGGGCGTGAAAATGAAAAAAATTGTATTTTTTATTTTTACACCACATATGCTACATATGTGCCCGTCACCAGTGGGGTCCATATGCTCACTGCACGCCTTGTTAGATTCCTTGAGGGGTGTAGTTTCCAGAATGGGTCACTTGTGGGGGCGTTCAGCTGTCCTGGCTGCACAGGAGCTTTGTAAATGTGACTTGGCCTCCATCCTTCATTCCAGCCTCTAAATGGCGCTCTGTCCCTTTGGTGGCTTGCCCTGTGCCCATATGGCACATTATGTCCACATGTGGGGTATTTTCGTGCTCAGGGGAAATTACCCTACACGTTTTGCATTTATTTTCATTTTTTACCCCTTGTGGAAATGGAAAAAAATCAAGGCTAGACCAACATTTAGTGTAATTTTTAAATTTTTTTTACTCTAAATCATTGATCTTGTCTTGATTTTTTCATTTTCAAAGGGGCTAAAAGATAAAAAAAAACAAACACAAAATGCGTAGAGCAATTTCCCCTGAGTACAGAAATACCCCACATGTGGACATAAAGCGCCATGCGGGTGCAGGGTAAGCCTCCAAAGGGAAGGAGCGCCATTTGGTTTTTGGAGGCTGGATTTGGCTGGAATGGATTTCGAGGGGCCATGTTGCATTTAAAAGGCCCCTGTGTTGCCAAGACAGTTGAAACCCCCCACAAGTGACCCCATTATGGAAACTACACCCCTCTGGGAATGTAACAAGGGGTGTAGTGAGCATATGGACCCCACTGGTGATGGGCACAAATGTGGAACAATGTGGTGTGAAAATGAAATATTACATTTTTTTAATTTTCACAAGGGGGTTAAAAGAGAAAAAAAAAGACCGTAAATACCCCACATGTGGACATAAAGCGCCATGTGGGTGCAGGGCAAGCCTCCGAAGGTAAGGAGCGCCATTTGGATTTTGGAGGCTGGATTTGGCCAGAATGGATGATGAACGCCATGTCGCATTTACAGAGCCCTCGTGCTGCCAAAACACTGTAAACCACCCACTAGTGACCCAATTCTGGAAACTGCAGCCCTCAAGAAATCTAACAAGGGGTGCAGTGAGGATATTGTCCCCTTGATGATGGGCACATTTGTGCCATAAAAGTGAAAAAATGAAAATTTTCACTTTCACGTCACATTGTTCCACATTTGTGCCCGTCACCAGTGGGGTCCATATGCTCACTGCACCCCTTGTTAGATTCCTTAAGGGATGTAGTTTCCAGAATGGGGTCACTTGTGGGGGGTTTCAAGTGTCTTGGCAGCACGAGGGCTCTGTAAATGCGACATGGCCCTTGAAATCCATTCCAGTGAAATCCAGCTTCCAAAAGCCAATTGGCGCTTCTTCCCTTTGGAGGCTCGTCCTGCGCCCGCTTGGCACTTTATGTCCACATGTGAGGTATTTCTGTACTCAGGAGAAACTGCGCTACACGTTTCGTGTTTTTTTTTCCCTTTTATTCCTTTGTGAAAATGAAAAATTGAGGGCTAGAACAACGTTTTAGTGTAAAAAATACATTTTTCTTCTTTCACGCCATATTGTTCTGAAAATCTGTGAAGCACCTGTGGGGTCCAAATGCTCACTATACCCCTTGTTACATTCCTTGAGGGGTGTAGTTTTCTAAATAGTGTCCCTTTAGGGGTGTTTTTTAGTTTTTGGCACCCCAGAGCCTCTGCCAACCTGTAGTGGTACAGTCAGAAATGACCAAATATAACGGAGCCATTGAAATTCACTGGGCGCTCCTTTGTATCTGAGGCTTGTGGTTGCATCAAATAGCGCAATAGGGCCACATATGGGGTATTTCTATAAACTGCAGAAATGGGGCAATCAATATTGGGGTGCATTTCTCTGCTAATAGGTTTTTCATTATAAAAAATATTGGATTACAATAAAATCTCTGCACAGAAAATTAAAATTTTCAAATTTCTTACACACTTAGCTTTTATTTCTGTGACTCTCCTAAAGGGTTAAAACACTTTCTCGATGTGCTTTTGCAGAGTTTGGGGGGTGCAGTTTCTGAAATGGGGTGCTTTGTGAGGCTTTCTAACATACAGGACCCTCAAATACACTTGGAGGCTGGGTTCACACTATGTATATTTGAGGCTGTATGTTTGAGGCTGTATAGCAACCAAAACAAGGAGTGGATTGAAAACACAGAAAGGCTCTGTTCACATAATGTTGTAATTGAGTGGATGGCCATCATTTAATGGCGCGCGCTGAGAGATGAGTCCAACGCTCATAGAGAATGACAGAGCGCTGGACTCTCCTGTCATTCTCTATGGGTGTTGGACTCATCTCTCAGCCGGGCTGCAGCGGCTGAGATCTTCATCACCCGACCACCTCCAGAATCGGGATTAGGCGAGTATAGGGGTCTCTAACGGGGGGTCGGGAGCCTGTCACCCCGGCACAGGGGGTGACAGGTTCCCTTTAAGGCCATTTCAGGCCCGGTCCAAAAGGGGTTAAAAGTCCCGGGATAGTGGCCAATTTCTGGCGAGCTCTGCCAGATGGTGGAACCTCTGCTTTTTTGAGGCTTCATTGACAATTATAGAGTAAGGGCTGACAATCTCACCAAGCCTGCAATAAGTCGGGGGGTTAAAAGATTAAAGAGAATTTGTCACCCTTTTGCTAATTAGAGTCAGATACTAAAAGTTGTTCTTTTATTCTAATCTGTTTCTATTTTCTAACTGTAATTTTTTTTTATATTTCACCTTTTGTAGATTGTTATGGGGACTGCCTATTTTTCCTGGGCTGTTTTTAACAGCATTTAGTGATATGCTTTACAGTCAGTCTCATGAACATAGACAACAATAGACAGAGTCTGCCCACTTAAAGGGGTAGTGCGGCGCTAAAAAAATTATTCACAGAATAACACACATTACAAAGTTATACAACTTTGTAATGTATGTTATGTCTGTGAATCGCCCCCTTCCCTGTGTCCCCCCACCCCCGCACGTGTGGTGCATTATACATTACCTGATCCATGTCGAGGGCCATCCGCCATTTTGTGCCAAACGTCATCTTCGGACGGACGGACGAATCGCGGCTGAGCACAGTTGTGACATGGCGGAGGAGGGATGGCGGCAAGGATTCGGCCGTCCGTCCGAAGATGACGTTTGGCACAAAATGGCGGACGGCCCTCGACACGGATCAGGTAATGTATAATGCACCACACACTTCCGGGTACACGGGTGGGGGTGGTGGGACACGGGGAAGGGGGCGATTCACAGACATAACATACATTACAAAGTTGTATAGCTTTGTAATGTGTGTTATTCTGTGAATAATTTTTTAGCGCCGCAATACCCCTTTAAGATGAATGTGAAACAATACTGAGCATACTCTATGGGCCACATGTATCATCCTGCGAACGGATGATTTTCGTCGGAAAGTGGCGATTTGCGTATTTTTTTATACGCAAATGGCCGATTTGCGAATAAAATATTCGCAAATCGGCACTTTCCGCCGAGTACGCCAGGGGGGCGGAAAGGGGGCGTGTAGTGGGCGGAACGGAGGGCGCGGACTCAGAGTCCGCGCGATTTACCATCCGTTCCGCCCAAATGTACGCCGAAAACCTACTCCAGTCCTCAGCTGGCGTAGGTTTTTGGCGGTGCGCACGGGATTTATGTAGAGGCAGTCCGTCTCTACATAAATCTCCGTAGCGCCGAAGCTGCGGGGGCATTTTTAAGACCGGCGTAAAAAACACCGGACTTAATAAATGCCCCCCTATGACTTTTGAAGAGGTCATTCCACAGGGAGCTGCTATTGTCTCCTCTTTCTACTGGTGTCACATGACGCTGCAATGCAGTACAGATCACTTTACAGCAGCCTCCTCTTATAGCCTCCTAATATAGATAGAAAAATTGTAGATTTAAAATATTGGCTCCAAAATTTTTTTAATAATGTGTTTAACATAAAAACATTACTTAACCAATAAGTAATTTTCTGATTGCACATTCCCTTTAAATTAGTTCTGCCAAATTGTTTCCCATAAGCTGTACATCTATCTGCTCAGCTTCTCCAGCACTATGACAACAAACCGTACAGATTGTACTGCATTATTAACATGATTATAGTAAGGAACTGTATATCACTAGGATATAATTAGCGGAATCTGACTGCCAGGACCCCCTGTAATCCTCATAATATAGGGGGCCTTGGGGGGTGGGGGGGGTCTGGAGCATTGGGCAAGAGAACTGTATAGAGATCAATTATGTTTCCTGCCTGGAGGTCAGACCCCACCATGCCAACATATCCATTGCATAGGATTAAGATTTCTATACTAAAGCAGTAGCATATACTATAGCTAATGTGACTGTACAGAAGTGTAACTCTTTATATTACAAGCCTAATGAGATGTTAGAGCAGAGCTGTCACTGTATTCAGACCCACATGGAGCAGCTGGGCTCTATTAACTATACTCTCTCTCTCTCTTTTTGTGGGATATTATCTATTTATCTAATGCACACGCCATTCTAATTATAGTATATTGTGGATAAAACTTTTTTGTTCTTATAGACGATAAACTCCTAATTATATCATCACTTCACCTCCACATTGCATTGCATTCTTCTACGTTACGCCCCACTGCTTCCACTAGCTATACTCCTCTTACCATCTGCCCATAATGAGTAAACAAAAGGTCTCCTCCGTAGCCTTGTGCTGTGGCATGTCTATGTTTTTATTTCTGTTTATGTTCCATTCCCACGTGCCAGTGAACACATGCAGCTAAAGTGATGCCACCATGCCACTATGGCCATGCAGTGTTTCTGATCGTTTCTTTAGGTCTTGATCTAAAATCATCGGGCATCGGGTGCGCATTGCTATGTGTAATAGCGATGGTGTCCGACGGCGGTTGACTGTAGTACAATATAATAAAGTATTAACTCACCTTACCATGTTCCCTGGTGTCCTTGGAGGCCTTCCTGGTGTGTAGAGCTCCACCCTCTTTGCACTGACAGGCTGTCGGCCGCTCAGCCAATCACTGCCCAAGACAGGTCACGGCCTGTCTGTGCAGAATGGCAGAGCTGCACACACTGGGGAAGGCCTTCAAGCAAGTGGTAAGGTGAGTTAATACTTTATTATTTTATACTATCGACAAGGGCTGCATGGACGTTGCTAACGATGTCTGTGCAGCCCTTGCTGCCCGATAGGGTCCTATTACACCGAGCGATTTTCAACGATTAACGACTAACGATAAACGATTGCAAACGAGATTGTTTATCGTTAACCTTAATCGCTCACCATATTACACAGAACGATAATTGTTAGTTAATAACCATCATAACTATGATCGTTCCCTCCTTCTGATCCCAGAAAAACAATGAACAATGTGCAATTACACTAAACGCTTACTGAAAAAACGCGGAACTTGAGCGAACGAACGTGGAATTACAGCGAACGATTAGCAAAAGATTAACGATAATTTTAGGTTCAAATCTATATCAACGACATACAAACGATTTTTCAATCGTTGCCTGCAATTACACAGAACAATTATCGTTTAAATTTGAACGATTTAACTATTTTTCGCACAATAATCGTCCCCTGTAATAAAGTTCTGTGTAATAAAGACAACGATCAGCCGATGATCATTGTCATCGGCTGATTGTTGATATAGGTTCTGACCTATAATTGTCGGGCGCTGAGCGCTGGACGGCGACTGACGATATACATTACCTATCCAGGCTGCAGGGCTCCTCTTCCTCTGTGCTTCTCCCCGGGTCCCGCGCGCTCCAGCTTCAGTGTGGCCTGTCTCAGCTGGCAGGCTGCTCAGCCAATCACAGGCCGGGACCGCCACAGCCAGTGATTGGCTGAGTGGCCTGTCAGCTGAGACAGGCCACTCTGAAGTTGGAGCGCGCGGGGAGAAGCACAGAGGAAGAGGAGCCCTGCAGCCTGGACAGGTAATGTATTTAACGTGTAATAGGCCCAGTAAACGAGCGCCGATCTAGCAGATCGGCGCTCGTTTACATTTATTATCGGGCCCCCATTGGCCCGTCTAATAGTACCCTTAGTCTCAAAAAATACTAGTAGAATGTCCCTCAGGTCAAAGCTAATAGGCAGGATGTCCTTAATAAGTCTACATGGTAACCAGGCTGGTAACGCAATTCTGGTAACTTTGTAGTGAGCTTTACAATGGAGTTCTTTTTGTTCTCCATGTCTTCAGTAC